>NW_007248589.1:282255-287018 GCF_000164805.1 Carlito syrichta
TGGGCGACAGAGTAAGACTCCAACTCAAAAAAAAAAAAAAAAAAAGCATAGGTTCTGGGTCAGAAAGACTGGATCTACTTTTTAGCTTTGCCATTTAATAGCTATGTGGTGTTGAAAAACGTTCTTAATTTTCTTCTTGAGCTTTCCTCATGTGTTAAGTGGTGCTATCATACTTTCCTTCCTGGGGAGCTGTGGCAACAAATGAAGTGCTGGAAAGTGTTCAATAAAGTCCCTGTTGTTGTTGGCAGCTGTGATAACATGCTGAATCTGTCCATAAGGCTACTTTGCTGGAATGGTCTGAAAGGAGACTTGTACCATTGTTTTATTTCTTAACTCAAGCTACATATAACAGTTTCTGCCAAAGATACAACTACATAGGAGAGATAGCAAAGAATTATTCATCTAGTTAGCCTGCATCTAGTTTTTGCAGTGGCACGCTCACAGCCATTGCAGCCTCAGTCTGCTGGACTCAGGTGATTCTTCCACCTCAGTCTTCCAACTAACTGAAACTACAGGCGTGTGCCACCACGCCTGGCTACTTTTTCTAGATTTATTGTAGAGACGAGGTTGCCCAGGCTGGTATTGAACCCCTTGGTTCAGGCAATCCTCTCGCCTTGGCATCTCAAAGTGCTGGGATTACAGGTGTGAGCCACTGTACGCGATCAGTCTGCTGTTCTTAATACAGGCTAAGTGCACATAGGGGAAAAAAAGGTAAGGAAACATCCAAAGTGGAAGGCTGTCTGGAAAAGTACAGATCAGGTAGCGTGAAGGTATCACGAGTGAGGGAAGCAAGGGGAGATAGGCTGAAAGTCTTGATTTTTCACAGTTCTGCCTAGCTTGCCCCTCATTCAGGTCAGCTCTAGTCCCACGTGATAATTCGTTGAGAGCTGAAAATAATATTCGTGAAACCATGTACTCTTTTGGAGTTGGGCCTTGATGAATCACTCTTGACTGGCTTTAGGATTGGGTTGCTGAGGACACAAAGCTTAGGCAGGAAGGTTTCCCCACATCAGTGACAGAGTACGTGCGACAGGTACATGCTGTACAAGACCTGGGTGACCTTGGGCTAGTCTAACTGAATTCTAGGATACCAAGGGCACTGAAAGGAAATACTTTACTTCCCTCACAGAAGTGTTGTGAGAATTAAATAAAGTAACAGAAGGTGCCTACATGTCAAGGCAGACTCAGGGAGCCCCACTTTCTCCAAGTGCACAAGACCAGGCCTTCCCCAAGACTTGAGAGAGACTTTGACCACCAAAGCTATCCGGCACTGCAGGGCAGCCTTCAGAGTTGAATAAACCACAATCCAAGCCCCAGCTCTGCCGCTTACCCACATTAGAAAGTCCACCCATTTATTCTTTAAGTCATTCTTTGACCACATATGAAGCAAACAAAATGTATTGAACAGAATTTTACGGACAACCTACTCTGCATTAGGTAACACTGCTAGATGCTATGGAGACAGAGGTTAACAAGACTGACAAGGTCTCTGTCCTCAGGAAGGTTATATTTTCATAAGAAGGGAGAGATGGACAATGAAAAAGTAAACACATACATACACAAATAAAACAATTTCAGATTGGGATACATGTTGTACACAAAATAAACTAGGCAGTAAATGGGGAATGATCTGGAATGAGGAAATAGGTTATGAACTTAGTGGTTAAGTTTCTTTCTGAGAGGAAGCACTTGATTTGGGACAGAAGCATGGGAACCTGTTTGACAGGGGAGTGAGGGGAAAGACAATCCTAGGTATCTTCTGAGGCCTTAGAAGTCACAGCAAGGGATAAAGTTTTATTCTAAAGGCCATAGAACAGTTCCAAGCAGGGGAGTGCCATGATCTGATTTCTGTCTCAGGAAGATGATTCTGGCTGCTGTGTGGAGTACAGAGAGAGCAGGGTGGAAGCAGAAAATCCAGTTAGGAAGATACCGAAGTCATTTAGGTGAGAAGTGATGGTGGCTTAAACAAGGGTGGTGGCTTGGGAGACAGAGAAGTGGACATGTTTGAGACAAATTTTAGAAGTGTCACTGAAGGCTTTTGTCTGGAATCTGAGAGATTGTAGGAAGGAAACAGGAAGAATCAAATGATTTTAATTTCTTGAGACTTCAGTTTCTTCTCTTGTCAATTTGGAATATGCTACTGTAGCACATTGTCTAAGTATTCAAGAAGAGAGCATATGCCACATAGCACAAAGCAGGTACTTGATAAACAGCCAACTTGTCCCTTGTTCTGATCCAGGTTGAATGCTGAAATTCTAGCAAGTTCATTTCAGAATCTCAGTCTTAAAAATTCCAAATATTATAAAATGTATGCTGAGCTCAGTAGGTTCAGAAAAATCTCTTAAACCGTCATCAGTTTGGAAGTAGCTAAAGTAAATACTCAGTTATTAAACTGAAGAGAATAGCCAGCAGAAGCTTCCAGACAGACTTGTGACAGCTGACAAGTGTTTGCCATATGCTTATTTTGGGTGCTCTGTGACTTAACACTCCTTTCTAAATGGCAAGAATATTTGGAGAGCCATGTACTCTCTGTGAACAGAAACCACATGTGGAAAACAATCACACAGGTTTTGATGGCATATCTTTGGGAAACTCTTGGTCTCTGAAGCTTTGAAGAGGGTTTCCTGGCTTACGGGAACACACAAGGACTACAGATCTGACTCTAGCTTCCTGTGTCACTCACAATGGAAAAGTTACTTAGGGGCAGGAAAATCAACTCTATTCCTGTCCAGCTGTGTGGTCACACAGGAACATCTCTCAGCATTGCAAGGTGAGGGACTTGGGCAGAGACACTATACAGACATGTACATGCACAGGCCTTTGGCCACTACAAAGCCTGCTGGTCTCCTGTGCCTGGCTTCAGTATAGCTTAGCTGAATACAAGGCTGAAACAGTCTTTTTATCGCTTTTTCCTTTTCTCCTTGTATCATGGTTAGTTAATTAGAGCATTAGTTTTCTAGATTGTGTTACAATTCCCTGGTGCACTTTATCAAATACTGAATCCCAGGCTCCACTCCAAGAGGTTCTGACCTCATCAGTAGAGTAGATACTGTAGTGAGCTACCCATTACCCTTTGGAAATGAAGGACTTATTCTCCCAGCTGCTTGAGAGTATGGCCAGAAAGCAGTACTCAGCTTGTCAGCCCTCTCTGGAAAGTGTCTCAGCATTCCAAGAAACACCCTCTTCCTGAGGTGGCCAGCATCTAACGACTGATCAATACGGGCCACGAAGACAATGTTGCTTAGCTCAGGATAACTCCAAAAGGCCACACCAGCTTCAGAGCTGAGGCCATCCCTGAGAATTCAATCTTGCTTTCTCCCTTTCCTTCTTTGAGTAGTGATCCCAAAAGCATCCTCATAAACTTTCTACATGCTGACCTTCATCTCAGTGTCTGTTTTGCTTGGTTTGGGGGAAAATTTGGGAATATAATTAGCATTATAAAGCTCCCAGGTGATTTTCATGAGGATCAACAATTCCTGCTCAAAAGTCAGAAGGTGTTGGTCAGCAGACAATTATTGAGCATCAACTGTGTGCCAAGTACTCTGCTAAGATTTTGGTTCCAGAAGAGACAGTAAAGAAGAAAGAGATTAAGACAACGGATTATGGCAGCAAAGAAGAAAGAGATTAAGAAAACGGCAGAGCTAGCAAGAGGTAGAGTTAGGGTTGAAACTAGAGAGACTCCTGTGTCGTGTCTGTGCTCCAAGATGATGAAGAAGCAGCATAGGGTGCCTAGGAAACCCTAACCTAGCTATGCTGAGTACGAATGGGGAGTGAGGTTGGAGAATTTCCAAAGGAAGTGAGATTAAGTTGAGTTCTAAAGAAGAAGAGTCAAAGCAGAGGCAACAAGATGTGCAACAACCCAAGGTAGACGAGAGCAGAGTGCATCCCAGGAAGTGATTTCTTAGTGTGATTAGGATGGAGACAATGAGAGAGGCTAAGCTGATGAGATGGCAATGCCAGAGCACGCAGAGCCTTTTCACTGAGAGCAGTAGGAAGCCAAAGCGTTCCTGCAGGGGAGGGTTGCAGCATGATAACTCTGCTACCAGTCAGAGGATGGATTGCAGGGGAGTAAGAAGAGATGGCAGGTGGAGATGGTTTTTAATTGCAACGTTCGGAATCAACTTACAGACCAAGGGTTCTCGTCCAAGGATAGGATGGCCCCTCTGGAACCATGTGGAAATGTGTGGAAATAATTTTGACTGTTACAATAATCACAGATGTTAAAGATCTGGTAATGGGAGGAATGCGCCTGCACAAAGGCAGAATCATTTTCTTTGAAATGTCTCCCAATGAGAACCATTGGGAAATCCAGCCATAGGCAAAGCACAGAAGGCTTCACTGTAGGAATGTAAATGTTATAAGTCAAAACAATGTAAAAGTACAGTAAGCGCATATCTGTGAGAATTTAGGAAGTGAAGGTGACAAGAGAGATGAAGGGAAATGTAGGGGTGAAAATTTATTGATCTTATATAAAGGGTGTCAGGAGACACTGTCTAAAGTTGATAGATTCAAAAATAGATGCTTAAGTAAATTAAAGTTATAAAGGGAGCCAGGAGAAAAGTTCAAAATGAAAGCATAACTAAAAATTGTGAGGAAGAAAGGAAGAAGGAGAAGGAATAGTACAAGTAAGGTAAATTCCTTATTTTTCGTAGCAGGGAGTCAGGAAAACCTGTTAAAGTTTAATGAATCAGCCGGGCTCGGTTGCTCAGCCTGTAATCCCGCACCTTTGGGAGGCTGAGGTGAGTGGACTGCCTGAGCCCGCG
>NW_007248589.1:287309-293945 GCF_000164805.1 Carlito syrichta
GGGGTGGGGGGGGGGGGGGGGTGTTACCATAATTACTTGCAAGAGTTAAATAACTCATAATAGAAAAGCAAGTTAAGCCTTTGGGATCCCTAAGAGGTGCAGAGAAGCTTAATCTTCTCAAGGACTAATAGGTAAAAAAGGAATTTCAATAATGCTGCAAGTGTCAGAAGATACTTGCAGGAAGAAAGGTTCATATTTGGAATTGTCTAGGCAATAAGCTTAAAGAGAATCATCAATTTTCTTCCTCTCTTGCTCATAGAGCTGAACCAGTTTAGTCAGGTGATCAAAATATAAAGGAATTAAGCAGGGGATACTTACAACAATACTTCCTATTAATTAGCATAAAATAATAATTATAAGCAGTGCCTGTGAGATTGTGGTAAACTTATATGCTTCTCTGCTAGAGGTATTAGAGGTTGGTTGAACCCTTTTAGAAACCAGTAAGTTAAGGAGGCTGCCATGTCATTCTTGCCTCGCTATGGAAAATAACTTTTCTTTTTGCCTAGCAATTTCTTCTTGCCTAGCAATGGAAAAGAACTTTGTAAAGATTTACAGGGATCTTTGATAAATCATTGTGAAGATTTAGTCATGCCCTGGTGAGTTTTCCAATAGACTGAAAGTAACTAAGCAACATTGTGATGTGAATGGTGTGCAAATTTCTTTAGTAAGAAGTTTTAGACGGACATAACTATGATTTATGATTTTATCCGGAGGGTTGTAACAAGAGAAGTTCAGGATATGAATGTTTGTAGTTCTACTGCTGTTCCAGGTTTGTAACTTCCTGGGGAAACTGGACAGTAGGTAATTCCTTGATAATAAATGTGATCAACTGTTCATTCATTCAACAATGTTCACTGAGTTCCCACTGTGTGAGTTATCTGTTTGAAGGAAGGCACCCTTCTTATCTTTCTTTGGGCCCCTTTCTTCCACAGAGATGATACTCAAGAGATATTTGCTGACTGACTAATAAGCTAAAATAAAATGGATTTTCCCACACTAGTTTCATAGTTGACAGAATTTAATGCATCTGTAAAACTTCCTCAAGTTTATGAGGTGCTAATCTTGGGAGATTATAGGTTTCTTTTGCATCTCCCTTGCAATAAAAGTCTCTTTTTGTATTCTCATTGCTATCAAAATCAGCTGCTGACAATTCCCTTATATAAATTCTCTCTGCTGGGCAGGGTCAGGTCTATATTTCTTAATGAGCTTCCTTATCCGATGTTCGGCTAGAGCCTTAGCTTGCTTACCTTAAAGTTTCAATGTACAACCAGACTCACTGATTTCACCTTTTTAAAAGAATCTAGCATTCTCACTGGTGTGCACGAGAGAGGGAAAGAAAGAGAAAGAATGAGAGAGAGAGAAAGGGTTCAGCTGTTAAACTTGGACTCTTAACGTACTCCCAGCCTTTGGACTATTCTCAGGGAAACTTAAGAATTAAACAAAAGGCAAACTCCCTAGGTAGGCATGATTCAGAGACCCAGGAAATAGAAAATAACTGAAGGATTAAATTGTACATGCCTGGGAGTACAGTGTAGGGGTGTCAATCTGAACAGAAGGAAAATAATACATCCCTAGTTGACAGCAACTAAATAGAAATTCACAGACTACTCCAGCAACTGAGCATTGACAAAAGATGTTCCTCTACTATACCTTGGTAGGCATGGGCTTCTTAAAGGTAATTTCAGCTTCCATCCAAACACCCCTTGGGGACTCCAGGACAGACCAGATCTTCTCTTGAACCATGTGGTTCTCTTCAAAGATATAAACTGCTAGAGTGTCAGTCATTTTTAAAAACCCATAGATGGCATAATAAAAACGCAGACAATACTGCAAGTTTCCTGGTAGGGAGAGACCATACAGCCTTCCAATGTAGCCAGGTTGAGAAGTGAACTTTGTGTTGGCCAGCAAGTAATACCCTGTGAACAAAAGAAAACATTTAGTGTATCAGCAATGCAAAATAATCTAATCTAGATTAGTAAATGGAAAAATGTGGCTAAAGTCATGGAATTAGTCAACAGAGACTATTTCCATAGACTTTAAATGATAGAAAGCATCTTCTAATGCCTGTGGCTTAAATGACAGAAGAAGATATCAATGTGCTTCTATTGCCAATAAAACCCCCTTCCATTCTAAGTAGACTTTATAAACCAGTACAGATCTCCTACTGCATATGCCCAGATTCCAATAATCAACTAGGATGTATATTTTTCAGGAAAGAAAAAGGATTTGGGGACTACCAGTTGCCTGGGTCAACCACTGACTTGGGTTGTGTACACCTAGCACTGGGTCATGGTGAATGGAAGGCCTGGAGTAGAGTCTTCCTTCTTATCTCTGTAATGATCGATAGAGATGGAGAGATCTCAGGCTGGCCTGGCAATCTTGGTGGGGGTTTGTGTATCTGGGCAGAGTCTACTCCTTTCTTGGTCAAATGCTAAGCCTGCCCTGAAAAGCAAGTTTTTAATCAGATGGCTCCTTCCAGATGCTGAATATCTGTTTTCTTTCCTCATTTCTTCTAAATAACATAAAGAAATACAAGATCAGGACCCTCCCCCTCCCACCACACCTATGGTCAACTTAAAATAGGTTCATGTAGCCTAGAAACATGGGCAGAAAAGAAAAAAAAATAATGCTTTTTTTCTTTCTCTGGTCTGCTTCTCCTCCTGGTAGTTTTCTTTTTAGTTCCTCTGCCTTTCCTATACAGTTTAGTTTTACCCAATTATTTAACTCATAGGGAGAGGAAGACACACCAAAGCTTGCTTTATCTCCATACACAAAATGCCACGTGAGGCCACAGGAGAAGGCAGCCATCTACAAGCTAGGAAGAGAGGCCTCATCAGAAACCAACCCTGATGGCACCTTAATTTTGGGTGTCTAGCCTCCAGAACTGTGAGGAATTACTTTTCTATTGTTTAAGCCACCCAGTCTGTGGTTTGCTATGGCAGCCTGAGCAGACCAGAACAGCATTTTTGAAATCTAAACTTAATCTGTCTCTTCTCTACTTAAACATTTCTCAGAGGCCTCTAATTTCCTCTGTGATAAAATCCCAAATGCTTCCTCTGGCCTGCCACATCCCTGCTCCATCTCTCTCTCTCTAGCTTCATTTTTTCCCATTCTTCCCACCTTCCTTCCCCATTTTGTAGCCACACTGGACTTCCTATTCTGTGGCATGACCAGCTCTATCCACATGCAAGGCCTTCACAGCCCTATTCTCTCTACCTGGGTCATTCCTCCTTCCCCAGACAACTGCAGCTTCCCTCAGAGAAACCTTCCCTGAAGGTACCAGTAATCCCAGCACTTTGGGAGGCAGAGGCAGAAAGGATTGCCTGAGTCCCAGGTTCTGAGACCAGCGTGGGGCACTTGGTGAGCCCTCGTTTCTATAATAAATAAAAAAAATTAGCTGGGTGCGGTGTCATGCGCCTGTGGTTCCAGCTACTCCAAAGGCTGAGGGCGGAAGGATCACATTAGCTCAGCAGGTGCCGAATGTAGTGGTCATGAGCGTGCCACTGCTCTCCAGCCTGGGCGACAGTGAGACTCTGACTCCAAAAAAAGAAATTACTATCCTCCAGTAAGGATGATAAGATTCCTATCAGATTTGTTCACTAGTGTTTTTCCCAGGAGTTAGCCCACTTGAATGTCTTCTTGTTTTGAAATGGACACATTGAGAGTAAAGTGAGTATCTCTAAACAGCTTCCTGCTTCATCAGCTCACTGCTCCCAGAACTCAAATGTTTCTCTAGAGATGATTTTCCAGTTAGTCTGCCCAAGGTCAGAATAGATTTTTGTAGGGCCTTTATTTCTATAGTTCTGACAACCTCTAAGAAAGGAATACAAAATTATAAGTACAGAATTGTGAGGGCCACTTTCACGGCCTTTCCCAGGGTACAAGTGAGGAGCCCTGAAGGTTGTTTCATTAGCCTTTTGGTACATTCACCCTTGTGTCCATTATATGAACACTTGTTGAGTAAATGGAAAAGACACGAAACCCCTTGAGATCAAGCTTTTCCTACTTGCCTCCACTGGGGTGGACTCCACAAGGGATGTCATTAAATTAATAGGCCATCCCTGTACAGGGAGCACTCAAAGTCCTGTTTCTAAGAGCTCCTTGTAGATATATCCAGCAAAGGTCCATTTAACATTTTCTAATAGCTTTCACCACACAACAGATTTTTTTATTATAGTAAAATACATGTAACATAAATTTTAGGCATTTTAAAATGTACAATTCAGTGGTATTTAGCACATTCACAATGCTGTGCAACCATTACCACTGTCTAGATCCAGACCATTTTTATTACCCAAAGGCAATACCATACCCATCGTACACTCCCCATTACCTCTGCTCTAGTCCCTGACAACCACTAATCTGCTTTCTTTCTCTATGAATATGTGCATTCTGGAGATTTCATTTAAATCCAATTAGATTTTTTTTTTTCTTCAAGGTATTGCCTCTAAAGTGAAGAGCAAAATAATTTCCAAATGATTGGCTACTTCATTAGCCAGCAAATAGCACAGCAACCTGAATTTCAATTTTTTAAAATGGTCAAACACAAGGTCACCACTTGTTTTTGCTTTTTCATAGCTGCCGTTTTCTTTTTTTTTTAAGTTTATGTTTTTGTAGGTAAAGAGTAGGAATAGCCATTGATGCGTGAATACTACCCAAGATATCCCCATGTGGGCAGATTCTTGATTTACCTAAGCCTGTGGTGTGGTCTCCAGCCCGATACACGTTTGGTTTTACTTTCACTCGGGTCCAGCCTGGACCTTCTTTATCTTGGTAAAAGTTGCAGAGACCTTGCTCAAAATCACAGCTTGCTTCCACAGCACTGAAATAAATGCCTAAGCAAAAGAGAATCAAAGTTAATGACGGTCAAACAAACCCAAATATCTCAAAGAACTATATCAACCGGTTGACAGATATGTATACATTTGTGCCAGGGGAGACTGAAGAAGTAAAATAAAACAAACATACTTTTACCCTAAAGGTACGCTGACAGGTTAACATCAAACCAACGTTTCAACATGACAGGAAAATTGTTCTTTTCCTCTCTAAAGGGAGGGAGGAGGGAGCCCTGTTCACATTCTGTATAAAAATGAAGCACCAGACTTCAAAAGAAATTTCCTTTCATGACTGTGTGCATTTATTCACATACTTCTTCACAATCCAAAATTCTTTCATTCAAAATTTAAAAGAAAGAAAGAGCAAAGGAAAGGACTTCAAGGGACTCTTAATTTCTAAGATAAATATTTTAGAAATAATATTTTTACAGAAATAATTTTCCCTTGTTAATTTCTGTTTCAAAAGCACAGTCACTGTCTACTTGTAATTGACATTAGTAGTACATGCAGTTCAAAAAGTCACAACAACTCTGTCATGGCTACTAGTATTGTTTTGGCTTTGCTGAGTTCTGGTATCATTTACCCTGGGCTATCGATATTACCTCAGCCCAGACAGTCTGGAGAGAATGGAACATAGAAGGTTTCTGCTTTTATGAGAAGACATACAGGTTTATAGAAAAATGCTCAACATTACTAATCATCAGAGAAATGTAAATTAAAACCACAATGAGATACCACTGAACTCAAGTCAGAATGACTATTATTAAAAAGGTAAAAAATGACAGATGTTGGCGAGAAAACAAAGGAAAAGGAACTCATATGCTGTTGGTGAGAATATAAAATCGTATAACCTCTATGGAAAGCAGTATGGAGATTTCTCAAAGAACTAAAAGTACAACTTCCATTCAATCCAGCAATCCCACTGCTGGATACCTACCAAAGGAGAATCAATCAACGTATCCAAAAGATACCTGCACTTGTATGTTTATCACAGCACTATTCATAATAGCAAAGATTTGAAATCAACCTATGAGTCCATCAGTAGATAATTGGAGAAAGAAAAGAAAATGTCACACACACACACACAATGCAATACTATTCAGCCATAAAAAGAATAGAATCATGTCTTTTGCAGTAACATGAATAGGACTAATAGGACTATTATATTAAGTGAAACAAGTCAGGCACAGAAAGACAAATATTCCATGTTTTCACTCATAAGTGGGAGCTAAATCATGTGTTCACACAGACATAGAGCATGGAATAATAGACATTGGAGACTTGGAAGGGTGAGGGATGATAAATTATTTAATGAATACAATGTACGTTATTTGGGTAATGGATACTCTAAGAGTTCTGACTTGACCACTATGCAATCTATGCATATAACAAAATTACACGTGTACGTCCCTATACATTTATTTAAAAAAAAAGATTTCTGTTCTTTTGAGATTAACTTTTTTTTTTTTTTTTTTTGAGCTGGCGTCTCACTCTGTTGCCCAGACTGGAGTGCGGCGGTAACACAGTATTATCAAGTTTGCTGATCATTGCTAATCTGTCAGGAATAGAATGAATACTCGTTGCTTTAATATATACTTTTTAAATTAGATATTCATTCAGCAAGTACTTTTCAACAAATATATTTTTCAATAAAAACAATAATTCGGGAAGGGAGGAAGACAGCAGTGGAGCCAGGCAGACTACATGAGTCCCAGTGTGAATGAGTGTGTGGAAAATGTTGCGCATGTGTCTAGTGGGTGTGTGAGTGGTTGACTGAGTGGGAACTCAGGAGCAAGCAGTC
>NW_007248589.1:293965-305203 GCF_000164805.1 Carlito syrichta
TCAAACCCTCGGGCTCAGGCAATCCACTCACCTCAGCCTCCCAAAGGCGTGGGATTACAGGCTGAGCCACTGAGCCCGGCTTGAGATTAATTTTTAATCCTATCAGAAGGTAATTTGTAAATCACGCTGTTCAGATTGTCCTTTTAGTCCAGAGGGGATGTGACTGTAGCAATTTGGGATACATTCAGTGTAGCCAAGTGTAATTTTGTTCTACAAGCTGATGTACACACACGTCTAATATTCTAGGACCAGGGAGAAAGAATGTTGTGTTGAATAAATGGAAAATCAACTCTAGAAACATTTGAGTTCTGGGAACAACTCACTATACACTCAATTTGTCAATTTTCAAGGTAAGAAATGCAAGTAGGCCAAGGAACTGACCCAGATAAAAAAGAATGAAAGAGGTATGACAACCAAATGCCACAAGGGTCTTGGTCTAGAAAAAAAAAATCTATATAGGACATAATTGGGACACTTGGAGAAATTGGCATATGGACTGCTGTAGGTTAGTTGATAATATTACATCAGTATTACATTTCCTGAACTTCATAATTATCCTATAGTTATGCTAGAGAATAGTTTTGGCCTTATACAATACACACTAAAATATGTTGGGTCATGATGTTTGCAACCTACTCTTAAATGATTGATAAAGCAAATATGGCAAAATGTTAATTTATAGAATTGTGTGAAGAGTATACGGGACTATTCTTGCAAATTTCTCCTGAATTTGAAATGATGAAAGAACAAAAAGTTCCAAAAACATTAAATTAAAAAAAAAGTAAGTGATCAACAACACATTATAAAAAAAGATGGGAAGAAAATATTTCCACATAACTAGAACCCGATTGTATCTCAGGCGATATGCTTTAGGAAGTGCACCAGGAGCAAACCCTGATGAGCCAGACAGGAGAAAGGAAATGAAGAGCATTGTCTAGACTGGTGAATTAGCCCATACTATACTCTGCCTCATCCTTTCAGCATCAGGGCATATCTTTAAGCCTTGAAGATAAAGTCTGTGAAGAAATGAATATGATGTCACACAAACAAGAATCCTTTGACGTCCTCCCATGGAGATTTGAGACCATAGGAAGCCCCATTGAGATCACCAGTGTTAGTCACCTCTCTGCTACCTGGCAATGAAAAAATCAAATGAAAATCTAAAATCTACAGATGACCATCTAGCTCAGGAAATGGGGTGACCCTCCCAAATGCCATTCACAAAGAGAACAGTAGGTCAGTGAAATTATTCATCAGGAATGGATCTCAGAGCAGTACCCTTGGGTGATTGCAAGAATATCCTAACTCATTTTTTAGTTGTGAGGGAGAGGGCAGGAGGCGGATTAAAACATGTAAGTTTAGGCTGGGTGTGGTAGCTCACATCTGTAATCCCAGCACTTTGGGAGGCCAAGGCAGGAGGATTGCTTGAGCCCAGGAATTCGAGACCAGCCTGAGACTTCATCTCTACAAAAAACACACAAAAAATTAGTGGGTTATGGTGGCATGTGCCTGTAGTCTCAGCTACTCATGAGGCTGAGGCAGAAGGATCATCTGAACCCAGGAGGTTGAAGCTTCAGTGAGTTGCAATCGTGCCGCTGTACTCCAGCCTGGGCGACAGAGTGAGACCCTGACTCAAAAACAAAACAAAACAAACAAACAAAACCTTGAAAGTTTATAGCAGTTTTATTCAGAACTTGAAAGAAACCAAGATGTCCTCCACTAGATGAATGGACATATAAACTGCAGTACATTCAGAAAAGGCAAAACTATGGGGACAGTAAAAAGATCAGTTGTTGCCAGGGGTTAGGGGGAGAGAAGAATGAATAAGCAGAACACAGAGGGTTTTTAGGGCAGTGAAATTACTCTCTGTGATACTATAATGGTGGATACATGTCATTATACATGTGTTCAAATCTATAGAAAGTAAAACACCATCAGTGAACCTTTTAAATATGGACTGTGGGTGACAGTGATGTGTATGGCGGCAGAGGAAATATGAGAAATCTCTGTTCCTTCTGCTCAGTTTTGCCATGAACCTAAAACTGGGCTAAAAAAAACACAACAAAACTTGAAAGTAAGCAAGGATCATTATCAGATTTTTCTGACAATGTGATTATATTCTTTTGCTAAATACTTAGAAATGGATTTGTCTGGGATCTTTAAAAGTCCAATACAAAGCAAACCTCCTAAGCATAACTCAGAGGCTCAATCTTTTTCATTAGAATGCCGCTTCTACACCGAGACAATGTCTGATTCCTGAAGATTTGTGACCAAAAGTGAGCTCCCACAGATCTGTGGTGGATGCGAAGTCTTTGCCTCAAGTTTGTCTCAGAAGTTTGAGTCTAGTTGTGATCACAAATTGAGCTACTGAGGAGTGCTAATGACATATCTGAAACACAGGGAGGGATCAGAGGCAGCTGGAAGCCCCTGGGCATCAGTTGATGATCAGGAAAAAAAAAAGAAAAGAGAATCAAAGCCCTTTTAAGCAAGTTACCAAAACGCATCATAATGTAAAGTATAGTTAATTACTTGCTTTCTGACATTTGAACTTTTTAGTAATGAGAAGCTTTGAAGATAATCTAATTAGATGGAGCGTGTTGCAGTTTCAGGAAAATAGTTTGAGAGTATTTCTCATCCTTTCCTCTGCTTTGTGAAACTCATGGAGACAAACTCAGTGTCAGTTCTATAGATCTAAGAGGCTCATCAGCTCTGGAGTGCTAAAATGATAGGTATTGGGAGCAGCATGCTCTCTAGACTGCTAAACTTGTGGAGGGTTTTATTTTAGCATGAGCCAGCCTGAAGGCTGGCTAAGACAGCTCAGAGCTGACTTGGGGAAGAGTAAGCAGGATCCGGCATCACCCTGAGGAACCATGATGAAAACAAGGGACTGGACCACTGCAGAGACCATGGGGGCATTCAAGAGAAGGAAGGCTGTGGCAACTTTAGCTGTAACCTAGGTGGCAATTGGACCTGAGTTTTCACATATACAAGAAGTCTGGGCTGTGTGTTGTGAGTGAATGACTGATACTGGGATTCAGATATTGGGATCCTCTGAGAGGCATGTTCATGAGTGTAATGATCCACCCAGTCCCTTTCCTGGGTGTAGGTTGGACCCACACCCACAGAGGAGGTTGGGCCCACATATGGCAGAACAGTGGGGCTCTCAGTTTAGGATTGGGTGTTATGGTAGGTTTTCTAGAAGTGAATGAGATTGTCTGTTAGGCATTCGTGGATTTACAGATCAAATGGGGGGCTTATTCCTACAGCCTAGACTTTACAACAAACGTGGTTATTGGTTGTGGCGGGGCAGCGTGTGGGTGGAAAGGCACAGAAAGGGAAGGGCTATAACTCCAAGTGGGGGGTGGTCTCACTACTCACTATCCTCTGGAAGCATCCTGAGGGGCTTGGGGGGGCCACATGATGGGGTGTTGAGCACTTGTGATTGTGTGATGGGTCTTAGGTTTGGGAGACTGGATTAACTCTAAGCCCAACCAGATGGTGGGAACAAGATGCTTCATATGTTGATACAATTCCTGTCTCAGCCTATTAGGGAGATGAGGGAAGAAAATGCTAGATCCAGCTGGAAAAAGCAGAGACAACAAGTCTGGAGCTAACCAAGATAAAGAAAAAATGTTGGCACCTGTTATGAAACAGAAGGGCATAAACTATTTGTGAAATGTAAGATGAAGTATGAAAACTAAAGGGCTCAGCTTCTAAAGACTCAATCTGGCCCACAGCTGCCCAATGAAAGGCATAAAGCAGGCCCCAGCTGACACATTCGTCAAGGCAGTGCCCTTTGCTGGTTCTCTTTAGTTGCAGTCTGACCCACTGTTCTCCAGGGATGAGTGGGCGTATTTTGAAAAGAAAGTAATATTGTCTCATGACAAAGCATTTTCTGGTGTCATTGTCTAATGCTCTGGCCTTCACAGACGTTAACTCATCACTTTCCCAACAAATCCATGAAACAGATTCTTCCATCCTTGCCCTATAGATGTGGAAATGGAGTCTCAAAGAAGTTAAATAACATGGCCAAAGTCACATAGCATGAAGGCAAGCAGCAGAACAGGAATGTGAACCCAAATTCCTTTAGCATAGTACAATGATGATGCAATCAAACCTTTTTAAAGCCAAGTTGGAATGATGGGAAGTTCTGAAGACCAACACGGAGCCTTGGTTAACCTTAGAATAAACTTTGGTATGAAAACACATATCTGTGGAGTTTCCTGCAGAGGAAGGGTCTTTATGTGGGTCAACAGCCTTCCTAACACACGATCCTTCTTTTGCTGGAAACTTTCACCGGCAAGACCACAATGTAGCAAGAAAGAGCTCACACAAATTCTTCATCTTTTTTTAAAAAGGAAGACCATTTCTAAATATTACTTTTTTAAAAAAAAATTTTTGATTCAGAGGGTACACATACCTATTCGTTACATGGATGTATTGTGTAGTGAGGATTGGGACTCAGGTGGTCCATTCTCCAGACAGTGAACTTATGCCCCATAGGTAGCTTCTGAACCCTAACCCATCTCCCCATCTTCTTGTTGATGTCTCTGTTTCTAAACACTACTTCTAAAATGACTCAGTTGATTATATTACCTCCAGTAGCTGCCTCTTCACCCCACCCTCAGTGTAGATGTTGAATAACATCTCTTCTCCCATATACATAACTCAGAAGTAGGAAACTTCAATGTAATAGCCTAGTAGCAGAGAAGAGAAACTTCTAAAAATAATGATAAAGAGGTTGTGAAATTACTATTAACATAATTGAAATATTAACTGATAGGGTTAGAGAGCAGTCAAATTTAGAAAAGTAAAACAATTTTGATTTCCATGCTCTGTCACATTTAGAGTTCTTTTAATCTTTGATTACTGTTTAAATTAAATCATTTGAAAATGTGTAAATTCAATCTGTTTCTATCTATTTGACTACTTTGAAAAAAAGAAATAGAATTAGTAAAAAAATAGTACTTCGTTTCAGCAAATTAGCAGATTTCTCTATAATTTCAGGGTAACAGTTTAGCTCAAGTAGAAAATATTCTCTTTCTCAGTTTCCTGGCCTGTATAATATATTTGAAGCCATATTAAATAGAGACCAAGTCTTTCTTAGTGAAAGTCAGACCACAAAGGCCAAGTTAAAAAAATTACTTCCCATGCTCCAAAACCCAGAATGAGAGCTCATTAATAAGGCAAACACAATGTTTCCCTGGGTCTTCCAAGGAAACAAATTCACTAAATAGTAAAGTCAATTGATTTATCTGGAGTATTATTAATATATTGCCATTCTTTTTATTCTAAATTTTGTTTTTTTAACTCATTTTGAATCAATGTGTTTATTTTTTTCCCCAGAAAATAAAAATTTTTCCTATTTTCAAACATGAAATTTGTGAAATTGCAAAGTTGACCATGAAAAATAATATGAGGTTTCACTTAGAAAAAAAAAGTAATTCAATTAAGAACACACAATATTTAGCCAAAACCATTCTAGAGATGTCAACCAAATACTAACATCTTTAAACATGAGGACATTTATAAATTCAGATACATAAAGTTGGAAAAGATTTTTATAATTCTATCCAGCAGATTATGAGAGTTTTGTCCAACTACCTAGCCACCCTCTATGAACTGAAAGTATCCTTTAAAGGGAAAGATAGAGTTGGAATAAGTTAGCATTATTTAATTTTCTTTTCCTGGTAGGTAGAGAAGATGAAAGCTCTCTAAGACATGACAATTGGCCTGTGTGTCAGAAAAATTCAATTTACTCTGTGAGGGGGGAAAAAAGAATAGTGTTCCAGAAAATAACAGTTTAATTAAGTAATTTTTAAAGGACAAGAGGAAAGTTATGGAAATCAAAAGCAGCTAAGGCAAGTCCTGGCCACAAACATCTACTGAGACAGGAGAATTCCAAATGTGAGGAAGAAAAGAAAGAGAATGCTCACCTGTCTGGTTTTGGCAGGGAACAGGAGAGAAAGAAATGTCATCCAGGGCAACATACCCTCCTTTGGGACCATTGAAAGCAACTTCAAAGATTACCTGCAGAGGAAAACGACATGTTGTCACATATTTTCATATTTTCTGTTAGGCTTAAGTGTGTGTTTTTTTCCTTAAGATATGCTCTTAACAATGATTTAAAATGACACATCAATCACATCAGTTGAAGTTAAATCACAAAGATTTATGGAACACTTATATTTGGAAACATACCCAAATATAAATGTTTGAGCAAAATACAATGTGGGGCCTTTTGGGAGATGATTAGGTTTGGGACATAAAATTAGCGTCCTTATAAAAATGGTCCAAGGAAGCTCATTTTCACCTTTCTACCACAAGAGGACACAGTGAGAACCAGGAAACAGATCCTTACCAGATACCAGATGAGCTGGTATTTTAATGTTGGACTTCCCAGACTCCAGAACTGTGAGTAATAAAGTTCTGTTGTTTATTAGCTACCCAGTTTAAGGTATCCAGCCTGAATGGGTTAAGATAGAAACTCTAGAGTACATTCTACTGGTGACTGTTTCCTTCTTCCCTGAGTACCTGCTGTAGTGGTAATGTCACTTCTAATAGAACTAAAGAATTAATTAGCATTAAGAAATTTGATTAAAGAAAAAAGGGAGCTAAGTCCCTCTGAGTCCCTTTCCTTCTTTCTACATAAACTCTAGGTGAGGGCCTGGACAAAAATGTTTAGAAAGAACATGGGTTAATGATTTCAACTCCTTCAGTTTTGCTCCCTTTCCAGCTACTGACTTTAACTTTGAGTTTAGTAGACCACCTTCTGCCTGTAATCATGGGGGATCATATGTGGCCAGCACAGCCTTCATTTGTTTTGGAAAAACCACCCAGGTGTGCAATCTACTCCACATGAATCGTTAAAACAAGAAAACACAGCACAGAGCAGGACTTGAAACTCTGATGCCTACAAGGACCAGGCAGGTAGTATAAATGATGAAGTGGGTTTGGTAGGATATAGACTCGTATGAAGTGGAGAAGAAAAGCCTTGTCCAAAGGGGCAGCTGTGACTCAGCTTCATCAATTGCTGATACATATTTGCAAACAGTCAGACCTGTTATGGGTTGAACTATGGCCTCCTAAAATTCACATGATGAAATCCTAGCCTTCAATACCTCAGTATGTGACTTTACTTGGGAATAGGGTCATTGCAAATGCTGTTAGTTAACATGAGGTCATACTGGAGTAGAGTGGGCCTATAATCCAAACGATTGGTGTCTTTACAAAAAGGGGAAACTTGGAGGCACAGGGAGAAATGCACACAGAGAGAATGCATGTGAAAAGGAAGTCAGAGAGCTACAGGCCAAGGAACATCAGAGATCACCAGCAAACTGCCAGAAGTGGGAGAGAGGCCTGAAACAGATTTGCTCTCACGGCCCTCAGAAGGAACAAATCCTGCTGACACCTTGACTTCTGGTCTCCAGAACTGTGAGACACTAAACTGTATTTTAGCCACCTGTTTTGTACTACTTTGTTATGGCAACTCTGGCAAACAAATGCAAGGTCTAAAGTCTCTGTATCAAGCAGATTATCAAGAGGATCTGAATCTCTAAATTTTATTTGAAATCTTTGAATTTTTCAATGTTAGCAATTAATTCAAAAATTAAATTGGACAAACAAAACCCCCCAAAGTTCCCAATATAGCAACCAGGTATCTCACTGTGAGCTAGATTTGACCTGTAAGCTTCTAGGTTATAGTTTATACCTCTTCTGAAGAGAATAGCATCTTGGAGGCAGACAGACCAGAGTTCAAATCCCGCTTTAATCACTTACTAGCGAGTTAATCTTTGGGACATGGCTAAACCCCTCAGGATCTTGCTTTTCTTATCTATAAAATAGGTACAGCAACACCTACCTTGTAGGACCATTGAGGAGATTAAATGAAATAAATTATATAAAGATCCTAGCATAGAGTCAGCACATAATAAGCTCTGATTTCATCTGTTGTTTTTTTGGCTCAGGAAATCCTTCCATCTCAGCCTCCCCAGCAGCTGGGCCATAGACATATGCCACTACACCGGGCTAATTTTTAGACTTTTTGTAGAGATGAGGTGTCGCTGTGTTGCTCAGGCTGGGTTCAAACTCTTGGACTCAAGCAACCCTCCCACCTTGGCCTCCTAAAGTGCCAGGATTACAGGCGTAAGCCACTGTGCCTGGCCTGATTTCATATCTGTACTCCGAGGTTGACTCTTCCTTCAACTCATATTCTGTTTCTAACCCAGTTAGTCACTAATTAGCTTGAGCAGGCCCATTCTTTTCTAGGCCTCAGTTTTTTTGAAAAAAAAAAAAGTTTGAACAAGGTGGTTCTTAAAGTCCCTTTCAGTGTATTAATGGTGGTCCTACAGGGATCTGGTTCCTGCACTCTCTGAAATACACAAGGGGCCCTGGAGGCTCATCTCAGGCAAGAGGGGTAAGGGCTGTGAATGAAGAAAGACATGTGGACTTATGAGGAAGGGTAAATTAAGTTTATCAACTTAATACAGTTCCATGATATTTCGCTCTGAAGCCACTAGCTGATAAAGAAAGTGAATGATGGAACTCACACTGAGTAGAATAATCCCAGCACTTTGGGAGACGGAGGTAAGAGAATTGCCTAAATCCAAGGATTCCAGATCAGCCTGGATACTTGGCAAGAACTAATTTCTGCAATTAAAAAAGAAAAAATAGCCGAGTGTGGTGGGGAACACCCGTGGTTCCAGCTACTTGTGGTTAAAGGATTACCTGAGCCCAGTAGGCTGAGACTGCAGTGGCTGTGAGCATGCCACTGCACTCCAGGGTGAGTGATAGAGTGAGACTCCTACTGAAAAAAAAAAAAAGGAATGCTATTTTCTGATCAGGATATGCTGATCACAGCCTGTGTGCCAATGCATTCTCTTATTCAGAAAGGTAGTTCCCCATGTTTGTTTTCCTTTTTAAAATTCACTTGAGAATATGGTGATATTAGAGCCACTGATTTCTGCAAGACCCGGTTTCCTATCCTGACAAGTGAGAGCATATAATACCAGCGAGTAGGTTCAGATTAGTAGCACAAAATCACACATGTTGACCCAAAGGATGTATATTGAGGTTTAGTAGTGTCCAGAATTGTAACTTTTCAAGTATTGATTTTATACAGCCAAGTTTCATTCATATAAATGTTGCCTGAGGAGTTTATGGTTGGACAAAAGGTGTTTGGTAAAGAAAATGCTGTCAGTGTGTGTGCGGGACTCATTTGACTTTCATAGAAGGAAAACTTTGGAAGCAGTACGTGTATTTCTTTTCCTCCTTGTAGCCCAAACTCACAGAAAAATTTTCCACGGGGCTGTAAGAGCAAATCAAGATCTGGTCAGACTTTGAAGTAGGAAATAGCACACATTCTGCAGTAGGCACTGTGCTCTCTCTGGAGGGGTTCTACAGGAGGGATAGGAAGGAGGTGCAGGGAGAGGACGGCACACCATCAGTAGACAGAACACGTCAGAAAGCAAGAGAAACCCAATGCTGTTCTCTTCAACTCTACATCAGGTTAGCAGATGGCACCACCAAAATCCATCCAGATAAATAATCTGCTTCCTTGGCACTTTGAAAGGAACTGGGGAAGATATGGCAAAAAGCACACAGTGAAAAGTGGGGGATGTTAATAACTTGTGGTAACTAAGATTCTCCTCATAGCTCCAAATTCTTATGGCAATCTTATACATGTAGCAACCCAATGCCGTACCCACTGATTTGAGAGGAACTAAGGGTCCCCAGCTGGACCTCCTCCCTTGGCTTTAGGTCAGATTTTAGTCCAGGAATTTTACTAAGTTCTCTGGCATTCATCAGCTCTGTGACCTAGAAAAAAATGTCAGACTTCTTGGACACTCTGTTTTCTCCTCTCTCATCTATAATATGGAGATAATTTTATCTACTTGGCTAGAAAGTACTTGAAAGTTCTGAAATACACACATAGATATAGATGCATATTAATATATGTGCTTAGAAAAAGGTCTGCAAGGATAAACATCAAAATGTTAGTAGTTCTTATCTTTGTGAAGTTGGCTTAGGGTGTTTTAATTTATTTTGTTTCTCTGAATTTTCTAATTCTTTTGCATCGAACATTTATCACTTATGTGACTATAAAAAGTCTTAAAGTTAAGGCACCAAGACTTGTTTCAAACTAGAACCATAACAGCAATTTTATTCTGATTTTATGACGTTATTTAAGCTATAAAGAAAGAACTAAGTAACTTTTTTTCTAGAAAGATGATTCTCTCAAATAAGAAAAACCTTCAAAACTATTCTCAGGAATGAAAGTTCATGAATGAGTTTCGCTTAGAGGGCTCTGATCTCCTCTCTCGAACTCTATATGACCATAAAGCAAGGTTCAGAGAAAGAGCAAGCCCAAGAAATCTAGTTGGTTGATTGGCCTTTTCCAAATTTGTCGTTATAAAAAAAATACTCTTGCTAGAAAATGAAAGTGATAAAAGAGGCAGGCAGAAGGGAATGCAGAGGAAGGGAAAGAAGGGGAGGGGCCTGGAGGATGGAAAGGAAAGATTAAGCTTTGAGGCACAGCAGAAAAGAAAGGCCGATGGTGAGACCGTAGAGCCATTGTACCAGGCACACCTGGTACAATGGCATACACCTACCTCCATTGGGTAAGGAGCACTGAACTCCACCTCTGCAAGGTTCCAGGCAGCATTCCCTGGACTGTCCACTTTCCAGATCTCCTCATAAAGGCCGGCTGTATCACGAGTATAAAGGGAGAAGACGTTGTCATTCCCCTGCTGGAGTTGGTAATAAAATGACAGACAGCCGGACATGGGGGCTGTGGTCATCGGGGAGATGAGCTGTGCCACCTCCTGGAAGTTCTTGACGTAAACTGAGTCCACGTACATGTAGTGGCCTGAAAATCACACAGACAGACACGTGTAAGATGGGCTTGGGGGTTTTCAGATGACGTGTGTTTCCGGGACTTACTTCAAAATAATCCAGTAGGAGTGGTAGAGAGGAAGTAGATAAGTAATAGATGAAAGAAATTTGGCCATGAGTGGATGATAGATAGTCATTGTGGCTGGGAGATGAGTCCATGGGGTTCATAGTACTATGCTAAATACAGGATTAAACCCTTCTTTTCCTTTTGCTTGTTTTTTTTTTTTTTTGAGTTGGAGTCTTATTCTGTCACCCAGACTGGAGTGCAATGGCTGCTCCCGGCCACCGCAGCCTCGACCTACTGGGCTCCAGCGATCCTTCAGCCTCAGCCTTCCAAGTAGCTAG
>NW_007248589.1:305290-356945 GCF_000164805.1 Carlito syrichta
TCAGGCAATCCACTCACCTCAGCCTCCCAAAGCACGGGATTACAGGCTGAGCCACCGAGCCCGGCGCCTGAATTTTTTATTGAAGTAAAATATACTTACAGAAAGGCATATGTGTTATCTGTAAAGTGCTTGGATTTTTACAGGTTGAACATATCCATAGAAGAAACAAAACATTACCCCAGAAGCCACTCCCTCCAAAGTCTTTTTTGAGTTGGAAAAACTTCTAAGAGCATACTAAGTATGTTATGTATTCTTACAAGGGCATGGAGTGACCCTCTTGCACACCTTTATGCTGAAAGGTGATTTATACACAATATCATCACATGTCTTTTGAGTGAAGCTAAGTTGCTAAGTTCCAACCAGAGGTCACTTTGTGTATCGTTAATAGAATGTGTGGTCAACCAACACTGTAGATAGGGTTAAGATTCAGAAGGTTGAGCATGTGATACCACTCTTGGCAGACCTTGGTAGACTCTGGACCTAGAGGCTAACCTCCATCAGAAGTGTCTAGGTGAAACAGAGAAACCATATGGCAGAATGAGGAGGGCCTTGATTTGTCATTGAAGAGAAATGAGGTTGATTCCTGCTCCGCTTCTTTCTAGCCCTGTGACCTTGAGCAAGCTTCTGAGTCTGTCGAGTTCTCAATTTCCTGATCTCAGAATGAGACTCAAATTCATCCTTCACGGGGTTGATAGGAGTATCAAATGAGATTATGTATATAAAATGCTTGGCATGTGCCTGGCACACTGTAATTGCCTATCATCATTATAATGAAATAAAGTAATGCCATTAATAATTCTAGAACCATGCTTGCCCGCAGTCTGTTTTGTAAAAAGGAAAGCTATCATTATTAGTAATTTTGTATCAATTTGCTTAAGTGATGACAGAAGTGCTAAGCAGTGTAGCTTCAACAGAATGTTCTTTCTATTTACAGGCTCAAAACGATTACAGTTTAATATCTCTATTTTTACTGCATTGTTCCTGGTTAATAAGAATTCCTTTTCCCCTTGGCAAAGAGTGGTAAGACTCTGAGGAAGAACATATGCATTCATACACTAGACACTTACTTTGTGTCTAGCACACTGCTTGGTACATGATAGGCCCCCAATACATGATTATTTAGGCATGGGTATGGTCTCAAAAAAATTCTCACCTGGAAAGATCAGTGCTCACTTTCTCCTGGTGACAAATCATTTGATATCTTTTTTTTTTTTTTGAGTCAGAGTCTCCCTCTGTCTCCCAGGCTGGAGTACAGTGACATGCCTATAGCCACCACAGCCTCAACTTGCTGGGTTCAGGTGATCTTTCTGCCTCAGTCTTCCAAGTAGCTGGAACCACAGGCATGTGCCACTATGTCTGGCTAATTTTTTTTATTTATTATAGAGATGAGGTCTCATCATGTTGATCAGGCTGCTCTCGAACCCTTGAGCTCAAGCAATCTTCTTGCCTCTGCCTCCCAAAGTGCTGGGATTACAGGCTTGAGCCTCTGTGCCTGGCCTCATTTGATATCTTGACTCCCTTGAATAATCTCTTTTGTTTAAATATAATTTCTGGATTTTCTGACAAGATGGCGGCAGAACAGGTTGGACTGTGAGAGTCTCTGCAAAAGCGAGTGTCCATAAAGACTCTCTTCATGAGTGGGTGTGTGCCGGTGGGTGAATGAAAGTCTGTCTGAGGGGAGACTCGGGTTCAGGCACCCAGGGCTCTCCTCCAGAGGTGAATGCAACCCGCCACCCACCACCCTGAGATTGGAGCCCCCCAAGCACAGGATTGTCTGCTCTTCTGGAGAGTCTCCTAAGAAGAAGTAGCAGAAAGCAGCTGATCCTCACCACCTGGTGCCTGGTCCACACCATCACCTGTGAAAGTAGAGTGGCACAATCCGCAGGATCCGTGAGGAGAGCAGGAGAAAGCTGGAAAGGAGCCCACCCCAGTGAGGAAATGCCAACTGGCACCATTTTCTCTGTCCTGGGACCAGGCAGAGACCTGCATTGCCTCAACCATCTCTACCCAGCTTCCAATCTGGGACCTAGAGGTTATCTCCTCATAAAACTCGGAGAGACAGATGCCCTTCCCACATGCTGGAACAGACACAGACTTGTCAGATCTGAGTGGGAGACTTGACAATAGCGGCAGCAAACCAGTTGAGTCCAGATCTGATCCACCCTCCTCCCACAGTACTCCGTCGAGCATCTGACCCACACTGAGGGCAACCCTATCAGCCTGCACTGAGAGCAGAGGGGAGAGGCTGGAGGCCAGAACTGAAAGGAAGTTGGAGTTATAGGAACAACCTCAGAGTGAGTTTTGTCTTTTTGTTAGTTTGTTTTGTTTGTTTTGCTTGTTGTTTTTTTTTTGCTTTGTTTGTTTTGGTGTTTTCCCCTCTACTCTTTTTCAGTTTTTGATTATATTTTTGTACTTGTTTTGTTTCTGCTATTTTAATACTGCTTTTTAAAAAGACTTCCTGTTTGTGTATGGGTATTTTTGAGGGAGAGAATATCAATAGGGGGATTTTTGTTGGTTTGTGTGTTTGTATGATTGTCTGTTTTTAAAAAAAATCTTTTCTGTCTTTGTGTCTCTTTTCATTTGTTAGTTAGTATACCTGTCTGTTTTCCCTCTTCTTCTTTCTCTCCAACTTCTTCTCATCCCCTTCCTTCCTTTTTCCATGCTTTTCCTTTTTCTTATCTCATTCTGCTTTTAGGGGGTAAACCTATACTCCCACTGCATGGACAAATTGTAAGGTGGTGGGAAGTGGGTTCCAGGCAGTCCATACACCTGTCAGCAGATACTGGAATTTGCAGATAGTTTTTGAGTCACAGCTTGCTCCTCAGTTAAATCTCAAAACTGCAAAAAAGTACAGTCCCCAACCCATAGTCCAGCTTTAGAATTGAACAAAATCAGAGGATCTACATAAGGAAGAATAGGGGATTGAGCAAACAGAAGTAAAATCTACACCCCCCATCCCTGAATAACAGAATTAAAGAAGAGGTTAAAAAAAAAAAAAAAAAAAAGGAAGGGGGGACAAAAATCTACACCAAAGGAGAAAAACCAAAGGAAGAAAATGGGTCTCACACAGACCCCTGGGAGATCAACCACTGAGAATACAGACTTTAAAGTGCAAACAGTGAAGACCCCCCCAGAATGCCAGACCTCAAACCACAAACCCAGATATCAAGATATTAATAGAGAGAATAAATAGAAATGAGGAGAAACAAGAGGAAAGAATGAAGGAGTTGATAACTGAGATAACAGTGATAAAGAATATAGTGAATGAAATAAATAACAAACTGATTAGCATGAAAAGCAGAATTAACCAAGCAGAAGAAAGAACCTTAGAACTTGAGAACCAAAATATGGAACTAACCCAAACTGTTAAAAACATAGAAAAAAAGCCTAAAAAGACAAAACAAAATCTCCAAGAGATGAGTGATTATTTCAAGAGGCGAAACCTAAGATTAATTGGAAAACCTGAGGCAGAGAGACAGAGACCTCCCTGAAACCAACATTCCATGAGATTATCTGAGAAAACTTCCCTCATCTCATCAGTGATGTGATCATTCAAACACAAGAGATTCAGAGAACACCTGCAAAACAAGGAATGAGAAGACCAAGTCCTAGACATAGGTTGCCTACACAAAGTAGGTATAAAAGAAAAAATCCTAAAGGAAGCAAGAGACAAAGGTCAGACTACTGACCAGAGAAGACAAATTAGAATAGCAACAGACTTATCTACAGAAACACTTCAGGCTAGGAGAGTTTGGAGCCCAATCTTCAAAGTTCTCAAAGATAAACAATTTCAACCAAAAATTACCTACCCAGCTAAATGAAGCTTCATTAATAATGGAGAATTAAAATCCTTCCCAGAATCCAATCTCTAAGAGTTTACTCTGCCTCCAGGCCAGCTCTACAAGAAATACTTAAGAAAGTATTAAGCACAGAAGAAAGAAAAAAAAGAATGACAATGCCCTTCACAAGAATGCAGGAAAAAGATTGAAAACACACATGAATCAGCTCAAAAATCAAAAGAAATACAACAAACAAATAAACAGCAGCAACAACAACAAACTCTATAAGAACCTCATGACAGGGATAAACTCTCACATCTCAATAATTAGCCTGAATGTAAATAGACTAAATGCACTATTGAAAAGACATAGAATGGCAAAATGGATAAAACATTATGAGGCTACAATATATTGTCTTCAAGAGACTCATCTCACCAGAAAGGACACTCACAGACTTAAAGTCAGAGAATAGGAAACAAAATTCCAGGCGAATAGAACACAAAATCAGGAATCATGATTTTAATATCAGACAAAATACCCTTTAAATTATCAAATATTAATATGATATGAAAGGTCGCTACATAATGATAAAAGGTTCAATCCATCAACAAGAAATATCCATCCTAAACACATATGCATCCAATATAGGAGCACCAACTTCCTTTTGTTTTCTGAGTTGGAGTCTCACTCTGTTGCCCAGAATGGAGTGTGGTGGCACACTCCTGGCCACTGCAGCCTCAACCTGCTAGGCTCAGGTGATCCTTCCATGTCAGCTTTTCAAGTAACTGGAACTACAGGCAAGTGCCACTAAGTCCAGCTAATTTTTTGATTTATTATAGAGGTGAGGTCTCGCCAAGTAGCCCCAGCTGTTCTTGAACCCATGGGTTCAGGCAATCTTCTCACCTCAGCCTCCTAAAGTGGTGGGATTATAGATGTGGGCCACTGCGCCTGGCCTACCAACTTTCATAAAGCAGCTTCTAGGTAACCTTTAAAAAGATATTGACTCTAACACTATCATACCTGGGGACTTAAATACCCCATTCACAACCCTAGACAGATCATCAAGGCAAAAAATCAACAAGGAGATCTGGAACCTCAACATGACACTCAACCAAATGGACTGAATTGATACCTACAGAATACTTCATCCAACAACCATGGAATATAAATTCTACTCATCACCACATGGAATGTACTCTAAGATTGACCACATCCTCAGCCATAAATCAAGCATAAACAAATTCCATAAGATTGGAATACTGCCGGGCTAAGTGGCTCAGCCTGTAATCCCGCGCTTTGGGAGGCCGAGGTGAGTGGATTGCCTGAGCCTACGGGTTTGAGACCCACCTGGGCAACTTGGCGAGACCTCATCTCTACAATAAATCAAAAAATTAGCCAGGCGTGGTAGTGCATGCCTGTAGTCCAGTTACTTGGAAGGCGAGGCGGGAGGATCACTAGAGCCCAGCAAGTCGAAGCTGCGGTGGCTGGGAGCATGCCACTGCACTCAAGTCTAGGCAACAGAGTGAGACTTCAACTCAGGAAAAAAAAAAGATTGGAATGTTGCCATGCACCTTCACAGAATATAGTGGAATAAAAATAAATATCAACACCAACAATGATCCTCCCAAAACCACTAAGACATGGATACTAAATAGCATGCTGCTAAACAACTCCTGGGTCAACATGGATATCAAAACAAAGATTAAATGATACCTGGAGAAAGGACTTTGGAGGGAGGTAGGGAAGATGGTGGCCAAGACTGTCAGACTATGTGAGTCCCCATGTGAGTGAGTGATTGTATGGAAAATTTTGTGTACGTGCTGGTGAGTGAGTGGGTGTGTGAGTGGCTGACTGAGTGAGGACTAGGGAGCTAGCAGCCAGAGCTCTCCTGGTGCAGTGGTTGGTGCCACAGCTGCTGGACTTGGACTGTAGCAATTCCAGGGATGCAGAAGCTGAGTGTCATTTTCTTTTCTTTTCTTTTAATCAATAAACCCTCCCCGGGAAGAAAATGCTGGAAGAGACTGACTAAGTGGGGGCTCATGAGCAAGTGGCCAGGCCCCTCATGCAACAGTTTCTATGCTTCATCCCTGGCTCTTCCCAGGTCAGAGAAGCCCAGCGCCATTATTTTTTTTTAAGACAGACAAAGATTTTCCTGTGAAAAAGCGACGAGGAGAAATGGTCACCCCAGGCTCTCCCTCACCATTACAACAGGAGAGATACTGCCAGCTCCTGGCTTTGCCTCACCACTTCGGTGCCTGGCAGGGCACTGGCAGCAGAGGCTGTGGAGGGAGTCCAGAGGCAAAGTCCCATGGAAGAGGACAAGAGGCAACCTACCACCATCTTGAAGGAGGTGCAGGAAAGTGCTCTGACTTGCTCACCATGGAGCAATAGACCTGAACTCTGTGACTGGTGGATCAACTACTCAGGGATTGATCATGATCCAGAGGGAATATCCTGAAAGTACAATCTTCAGAGGGACCTCATGAGTGCTGAGTTCCAGCCGCCCCACTCCCTATCCTGATCCAGCCATGGGACAAAGGGTGTGGCCAGAAAAGGAGGAGGAAGAACTCCAAATAGATCAGTGGTGGGTCTGGAGCCGACCTAAACCCCCTGCTCCCCAGTAATCCTCTGAACATCAGACCCACACACTTAGGCCACAACTGAGAGGGACAAACTCAGGAGGAGGCTGGACATCAGTTGCAATAGGAGAACTCCATTCTAGGATAGGCCTGGCTGGGGCACCCCCCACCCCCGCCACAAGTACATACTTTGGGAAGAGACAATCCTGCACCTCCCCACCAGAGGAGATCTCCCTGACCATACCAGAGTGGGAGGGGAGGACTGCAGTCCCACCCACCTCCAATGCCCCTCCTCCTTCCCTGCTCTGGACCCCGAGAAGAGAGAGAAAGAGGTGGCTCTGCAGAAGAGGTCTGATTAGAGGAAAAACAACAGAGCCTGCCACAAAAGGGTAGGCTCTTTTTTTAACTTTCAATTTTTTTAATTTAAAAAAAATTTTTTAATTGTTTGCTTGTTAGCTCATCTATTTTTTTTTTTTTTTTGAGTTGGAGTCTCACTCTGTCACCCAGACTGGAGTGCAGTGGCCACTCCCAGCCACCGCAACCTTGACCTGCTGGGCTCCGGTGATCCTTCTGCCTCAGCCTTCCAAGTAGCTGGAACTACAGGTGCACGCTACCACGCCCGGCTGATTTTTGATTTACTGTAGAGATGAGGTCTCACCAAGTTGCCCAGGCGGGTCTCAAACCCATGGGCTCAGGCAATCCACTCACCTCAGCCTCCCAAAGGTGCGGGATTACAGGCTGAGCCACCGGGTCTGGCTAGCTCATCTCTTTTTAAAATATTTTTTCCTTTGTGAATGAATGTCAGGGTTTGATCTCCATCCTCCCCAGATTTTTTTCTTTTCTTTTTCTGTTTCTTTCTTCTTTTATTTGTCATTTTCTGTTTATGTGTGTATGTGAATGATTGAGTGTTCATCTTTCAATTTTGTTGTTGTTGTTGGTTTGTTTTTGCTCTTCTGTTCTTCTGGGGTTTTTTATCTTCATTTTTTATAGTTTAAGGTATGTGTCAATATATGTGTGAGAGTTCAACCTGAATTCCTTTTTTTTTCTTTCTTTTCCTCCCTCTGGTCTTTCTGTTTTTCTTCTCTATTCACTTTGTGCTAGGCATGTGTATGTGTGTTTAGTTTTCTTGGTTATTTGTTGTTGTCGTTTTGTTTCATTTTGTTGTTATTCCAGTTTGTTTTGGTGTGTGTGTGTGTGTGTGTGTATGTCTGTGTTCAATTGTTTTTTGCATTCTGCTTTGCATCATCATATATAGTGGTGGTGGGGAGTGGGGGTCAAGGAACACATACACAATAAGTGAACATTATAATTTGCAAGTAGTTTCTGGATTCTAGCACCACATCCCCTATTTTACTTGAATTTCAAAAACCAAAAGAGACAACAAAGCTTCCCATCAACTGTCCTATTTCAAAATAGAACAAATACAGAGCCTGGATCAGGGAATAATAAAGGACTAAGCAAACATCAGAAGGGAAAGCCTCTCCTACTGACATTGAATAGCAAAACTAAAGAGATAAACAAGAGATCTGTCACAAATGAGGAAAAAACAAAGTAAGACCTCAGGCAATTTCAAGTGTACCAAAGACAAAACTCCTGAAAAATCAGACCTTGGTGTCCAAACAATGGAAGTCACCAACAACTGACCCGTAAATACCAAAGAGATTAGGGAATGGATGGAAAGAGTGAATAAGACTCAAGAAAGACAAAATGCAACACTGAAAGAACTTGTAACAGAGATTTTGGCAATAAAAAATTTCACCCAAGAAATAAATAACAAGATGACAAGAATGGAAAGCAGAATTAATTTAGTTAAAGAAAGAATCTTAGAACTTGAAGACCAGAACATGGAATTAACCCGATCTGTAACAAACATAGAAAGAAGACTCAGAAAGAATGATCAAAAATGTGCAATTATATCAAGAGGCTGAACCTATGCCTGATTGGGATCCCAGAAGAAGAAAGGGAAATGGAGAACATCTTGGAGTAAGTATTCCAGGAGGTAATCCAAGAAAACTTTCCCCATCTCACCAGAGATGTGATCACCAAAGCAAAGAGATACAGAGAACCCCCACAAGACATCAAATGAGAAGACTAGCCCCTAGACACATAGTAATCTGCCTACACAAAGTAGGCATAAAAGAAAAAAATCCTAAAGGCAATAAGAGAGAAAGGTCAGACTACCTAATGGGGAAAACCAATCAGAATAACAACAGACCTCTCAGCAGAAACAAACACTACAAGCAAGAAGGGACTGGAGTCCAATATTCAAAGGCCTCAAAGATAAACAATTTCAACCAAGAATTTCCTATCCAGCCAAGCTCAGCTTCATCAGTAATGAAGAATTAAAATCCTTTCCAGGCATCCAATCCCTAATAGATTATGCAGCTTCCAGACCAGTTCTACAGGAGACACTTAAAAAGTATTAAGCACAGAAGAAGAAAAAAAAGACCATACACTTCCCAAGAGAACAGCAGAGCACAGAATCAACAGAGAATACAGTACAACAAGAAACTTGAAAACACACACACATCAACCCCAAAGCCAAAAGAAAACAAGCAAAGAAAAAACTTTATAAGAACCTCATGACAGGGATAAACAATCACATTTCAGTTATCAGCCTGAATGTGAATAGACTAAATGTACCACTGAAAAGACACAGAATGGCAAACTGGATAAGAAACCATGACCCAATTATTTGCTGCATCCAGAAAGTCATGTCACTACAAAGGACGCACACAGATTCAAAGTTAAAAAATAGAAAATGAATTTCCAGGCAAATGGATCACAAAAGAAGGCAGGAGTTGCAATCTTAATATCAGACAAAACAACCTTTAAGTTATCAAAAATTTAAAAAGATGCAAAAGGACACTACGTAATGATAAAAGGTTCAATCCATCAACAAGAAATATCCATCCTAAACATATGTGTACCCAACACAGGAGCACTGGCATTTATAAAGCAACTACTAAGAAACTAAAAAAAAAAGATATTGACTCTAACACTATTATAACAGTGTTAGAATACCCCACTAACAGCCCTAGATAGATCATAGAGGCAAAAAAATCAACAAGGAGATCCAGAACCTAATCTTGACACTTGACACTTGACACTGGACTTAATAGATACCTACAGATTATTCCACCCAACAACCACAGAATATACATCCTACTCATCACCACATGGAATGTACTCCAAGATCAATCACATCCTTTGCCATAAATCAAGCATAAACAAATTCCATAAGGTTGAAATCTTGCCATGCACATTCTCAGACCACAGTGGAATAAAAATAAATATTAATACCAACAAAATTTCCCCAAAGCCCACAAAGGTATGAACACTAAACAGCATGATGCTGAACAACTACTGGGTCAATACTGAAATCAAAGCAGAAATTAAAAGATTCCTGGAAACAAATGAAAATGAAGAAATATTTTACCAAAACCTCTGGGATGCCATGAAATCAGTTCTAGGAGGGAAATTCATATCTCTATGAGTACACATCAAGAAAATGGAAAGATCACAAGTATAATTATGATCTTGTGAATGTTGAACCAGCCCTGTGTACTGTAAGATATAAAAACAAGAACCACATGATTATAGCATTAGATGCAAAAAAAACCCCTGTGATAAAATCCAGCATCCCTTCTTGATAAAAACCCTCAAACACCTAGGTATAGAAGGAACATACCTCAAAACAGTAAGCGCCATCTACGAGAAACTGACAGTCAGCATACTGCTAGACACACTGAAATCGGAACCATTTTCTGTGAAAACTGGAAAAAGACAAGGATGCCCACTCTCACCCCTTTTCAACATAGTTTTGGAAGTCCTAGCTAGAGCAATCAGATAAGAGAAGGAGATCAGGGGTGTCTAAATAAGAAAAGAAGAAGTCAAGTTATCCCTCTTTGCAGATGACATGATTCTATACATCATAAACCCAAGAAAGTCTGCCAAAAACGTCCTTGCACTGATAAAGGACTTTGGCAAAGTCTCAGGGTATAAAAAAATGTGCAAAAGATAATCGAATTGCTATACACCAACAATAAACAAACAGAAACCCCAATAACAAGCATAATCTCATTCACAATAGCCACAAAAAAATGACATGCCTTGGCATCTTCCTAACCAGAGACGTGAAAGACCTTTACAACAAAAACTACAAAACACTGCTCAAAGAAATCAAAGATGACACAAACAAATGGGAAAATATTCCATGCTCATGGATTGGAAGATTCAACGCTGTTAAGATGTCCTTCCTACCCATGACAATCTACAGATTTAACGCAATACCCATTAAATTACCAGCAGCATTCTTCTCAGTCCTGGAAATGACAATACAGGAATTCATATGGAAACATAAATGACCTTGAATAGCTAAAAGAATACTCAGCAAAAAAAAAGAAAAACAACAACAACAAACAAAACAAAGCGGGAGGTATCACACACCCAGACTTTAAACTTGATTATAAAGCTACAATAATCAGCCTGGTATTGATACAATAATAGGCATATAGACCAGTGAAACAGGTCAGAGATTCCAGAAGCAAAACCTCAATTTCTCAACCAACTCATTTTTGACAAAGTCTCCACCACTAACCACTGGGGAGAGGAGAACCTATTCAGTAAATGGTGCTCAGAAAACTGGCTGATCACATGCAGAAGATTAAAACAAGATCCTTACCTATCACCATACACAAAAATCAACTCTAAATGGATCAAAGACCTAAACATAAAACCTCAAACCATAAGAACCTTAGAAAATGCAGGAGACACCTTTATGGAAGTTGGAAATGGAAACCAGTTTCTGATCAAAACCCCAAGTGCCCATGCCATCGGAGATAAGATAGACAAGTGGGACCTCATCAAACTGACAAGCTTCTGTAAAGCCAAGGAAACCATCAAGAGAGCAGGGAGACAGTCCACACACTTGGAAAAAATATGTCTGACAAAGACCTAACATCTAGGATCTACAAGGAACTCAAACAGGCCGAAAGGGAAAAAACAAACAGTGTCATTACAAAGTGGGCAAAAGATATTAATAGACACTTCTCAAATGAAGACATACGAGCAGCCAGCAGATACCTGAAAAAATGCTCAGCCTCACTAGTTATCAAAGAAATGCAAATTATAGCCACACTGAGACACCACCTAACTCTAGTCAGGATGGCCATCATCAATAACTAAAAAAACAACAGATGCTGGCGAGGATGCAGGGAAAAGGGAACACTTCTACACTGTTGGTGGGAGTGTAAACTAATACAACCTCTGTGGAAAACATTTTGGTGATTCCTAAAAGATCTAAAAATCGACCTTCCACATGACCCTGCAATCCCCCTACTGGGAATATACCCGGAGGAACTCAAATCACTCTATGAAAAAGATACTTGCACACGTATGCTTATTGCAGCATTGCTCACAATAGCAAAAATATGGAACCAACTGTGCTGCCCATCAAAAGAGGACTAGATTTTTAAAATGTGATATATACACAATGGACTATTATGCAGCCATAAAGGTGGACAAAATTATGAACTTCACAGCAACTTGGATGGACTTAAAGTCTATAATAGTGAGTGATCTATCACAGAAACAAAGAACTGAGTATCACGTGTTCTCACTCATAAACAGACTTTGATCAATTATTGTAATACTATAAGAAAAAGATTGGCAGTAGTGGGAAACTGCCAGGGTGGAGGGAATTGGCAATAGTGGAAATCTGCTGTGTATGTGTGGGGGGGGGGGCACACCTCATCAACAAGGGTACTTGCATAATGAACATTTGAATACCTAACCTGAATGAACCCCATATCTTTAAAGTAAAAAATTTTAAAAATATATAATTTCTCTTACTACTTACTAAGTACAACATACACTATTTGGGTAATGGGTATACTAAAAGCCCAGTCTTCACTACTATGCAATATATCCATGTAACACAAGGGTACATATACGCCTGCCAAACCATACAACTGTGACCAAACAGAGATCACAATCTCAAACTCTGGGTATATTCCCAGTAGGAATGCTTCTGTCTACTAAGAACTCATGTGAGTATCAAAGGCAGAGATGAAGCAATCTTTGCCCTTTGTATCATATCCTACCATTAAAACAGGATTATGCCACAGGGAGAAGTGAGTGGCAAAGAGCCACAATTCTTTGTATTATAGTGTGTATATAATACTTTGTTTCCTAGACACCTCATTGCGGGGGCCACGAAGGTGGGCCACTGAGCTCCCCTGCAAAAGAACTTGCTGCAGGGATCATACTTGATTGACAATCTCACCTGCCTCACCTTTGAGTCCACAGGAGGGTTTGTACCAAGGCCACGCCACTCTGGTCTGCTCCCAGCCAGTCACTGAGCATAGCAGAGGTACTGGAGCATGGCCTCTGTGCCTGACATGGGGCCCTTCAACAGCTCCCATCAGACCAGCCTCTCCTCTTCCTCAGGGGTCAGATTTGCATCCTGTGCTGCAAGGTCTCCCCATCTAGGAGCACTTTATGACTTTTGTGGGTCCTGGGCACTTGTGCTTGGTGGGACCCTTCCTCAATAATACTTAAAGCTTGAACTCATGACTGTATGGGCATAAAGATAAATATAATGTAGACTAGATTTGTTATTGCTATATTTATTTTTTTTTCTTTCAATATTTTTTTGAATCAGAGTCTCACTCTGTTGCCCAGGTTGGAGTGCAGTGGCATGTTCATGGCCACCCCAGTGTCAACCTGCTGGGTTCAGGCGATCCTTCCGCTTCAGCTTTCCAAGTAGCCACAACTACAGGTGCGTGCAATCACGCCTGGCTAATTTTGTTATTTTTATTGTAGAGATGAGGTCCTGCCATGTTGCCCAGACTGTTCTTGAACCCATGGGTTCAGGCAATCCTCTCACCTTGACCTCCCAAAGTGCTGGAATTACAGGCTTGAGCCACTGCACCTGGCCTCTTTTAATTTTAAAATAAAAAAAAAAATTAAAACATCTGAGCAGATCCCTAAAAATGTCATGGCTCTTAGGAATTGTGGCTACTGTGTCCAGCGGATATACTGGTCCTGTCTCCAGCTACTCTGACTCCTTCCTTCTCAGTTTCTCACAGCCATTTGCTACCTAATCCCAGCTCAGCATCTGCTTTCACAGCCAGTCTCATTATACATTCATCTTCCTTGCAGATGACAGACATCCTATAGTCTTCTTTAAAGGCTAGTTGCTCACCTGCTGTGTGGACAGTATTCTAATTTGTGCGTTTGTGGTCCAAGTGCCTCATTAACAACTCATACCATGATGCTAGGCCAAGCAAACCACAATCACATTTCTGACCCAAAAAGCATCCAGCATCCAGCAAACACAACGTGACTTGCCCAAAGTGAGTCAGAGAGGCTGCTGGGAAACAGACCAAGACTACTGACACCAGGTCTCATTTGGAACCGCTAGACTAGACTATATTCTCTTCACCCTTTTTTCTCTCCATCATTCATTTGTTGTCAAAGTAGGGACTATTGACTGACAGTCTAAGTAGCATTAAGTTTCTCACTGGGAAACAAAAAGTAGCTCATCATAAGTTTATCATCTCAGTGGAAGGGGAAGGGATGATTCAGAAATCAACATCCAGGTGTCTGCCCCATGAGGCCAGGCTGGAGGAAGAACAACTAACCCAGGCTGAGCATGTCATGGGGTACAATCTGCCCTGAGGAAGAGAAGCCAATGGTAAGGTGGGTACAGGTAGCATTTTATGCTTCTTTCCAGAGAGAATAAAGATGTAGCCTGGAGTTCTTGGGAAATGATGTCCAATTCTGGTATTAGGAAAATTCTCTTGCCAAGTTCAACAAGGCCAATCGTGCTATCTGGCCTAGAGCTCTAGAGCTTCTAGAACCTCCAGGAAAGGGTAATTGTTGTCAAATCTTTAAGATTTGGGTAGGCTGGGGCAGCCCTCTTTCAGGTTCCCTTCCACTGTGGAAGCTTTTCTGTCTTCTTTAATAAACTCCTGCTTAAAAAAAAAAAAAAGATTTGGGTAGAATGAAACAAATTATAGATGGACTCTAGGTAGACAGGACCCTATAACTAACTAAATCCCTGGAGGTCCTGCAGGCCACAGAGATTTTAAAACATTAAAACTTCGTGAAAATGAAAGAACTTATATAGGAGGGGGCAATGGAGTTCCTGAAAGATTAAGAATTGAGATGCGTATGTCACTCCTCTGAAGTCTGAAGTCTGTGCTGCTTTACCATACACAGACAGGAAGTCAATCTGTTATCATCTAACTCTGGATTATACTAAAAGAACCTGTGGTTTCTAGGAAAATAGCAATTTTGAAAAGCAAAATTGAAAGATCACAATTCTCAGTAACGCCGGCCAGTGCTCAGGCCCTTTCTGGGCCAATGCCTGCAGCAATGGCTTCTGTGTACTTGCTTCTGGAGAAAACTTTCCTTCCCTTCTTGCAGCAGCTCTCTGTATTGGCTAAACTTTTCATGTGGAGCCAGTGGCCCATGGTAGCCAGTCATAGGGAAAGAACTTTGAAGACGCTTCCTGAGCATTTATTTTCAGGCAGTTTGGCTAACCAGCATTCCCCCAAGATTGCCCTTGGCTTGGCTGAGATGCCAAAGACATCCTCTGACTCAGCTGTGATGTGGCCCTGCTGGTCACATGGCTGTGTTGTCTGCTCTAGCGTTGCTGGGTGTCTGGACAAGTTGTCTCCCTGGAAGGCAGACAACGTGGTCTGAAGAAACGTATGCCAGATGGAAATACCCACTGGTCTGCTGCCATGGTGAGCAGGCAGTACCCAAAGACAGTGGGTTATCATATCTGCTTTCCCATTCCACAAATCTGAGAGTTGTCTTCATGAACCTTTAGTTCTAGGTTTGGTGACTTTACCATAATAGACAGACTCTAGTCTTTTTTTTGAGTTGGAATCTTACTCCGCCGCCCAGGCTGGAGTGCAGTGACACACTCATGGCCACTCCAGCATCGACCTGCTGGGCTCCGGCAATCCTTCTGCCTCAGCCTTCCAAGTAGCTGGAACTATAGGCACGTGCTACCACACCCAGCTAATTTTTTAAAAATTTATTGTATAGACAAGGTCTCGCCAAGTTGCCTGGGCTGGTCTCGAACCCATGGGTTCAGGAAACTAATCTTTTTATCAGCCTTTAAGGAAGACAAAAATGTGAATGAATGCTAAATGAGACTTCACCTAGTCCTTGCCAAGACCTCAAAGCACAAAACAATCGATGACAGGAGCCTCTATTTTCTGGAGAGTGGTGCTGGAACATCAGCATGCTGAGGGGCAGGCCCTGGCACCTAAGTCGGCTCTCCCAGCTCTAGTCCATCTCTCCCCTCCAGCATGTGCATATGAGAAGGCTAGATTGGATCAGAGAGATTGGAGATGGGGTTTCTTTGAAGACAATCGTCACAGATCTGACCTGCTACACGTTTTCTTTCAAGCCTCAAGGAAAGGCAAGGAGATTGCTTCCCCTTTCTTACCTTGATTCAAGGGAGGGGGCTTAAAGAAGCCCCTTGTGGAAGGGGTGGAGGAAGGAAACTGTTGTCTAACCCCATCCCCTCCCATATGTGTGGAATTTCCTAGACTCTGCAATCACCTTGGGCCTTGAGACAAGTGTGCTCAGAGTTCTTGAGAGAACTTGATCAGTGATGACTGGAGTTTGCGGGGTACAGAGTCTGGTGCCTGACACTGGTGCATACACTAAAGGCAAGAAGCTGACTCTAGGGTCCTGTGGGGCGGAGTGGAGAGGAAGGATGGTGCTGCTAGTGAACTGCATTTTCAGAGTCTGATGGGCAAAGACATTGAGGTTTTCCCTAGCTTAAGTGGGCAATTGAGGCAGCTGCACTGCAATACCTTTGAAAGGACTCTTTCCAAGAGGACTTCTTGCCGGCATGACCACTCCAATAGAAAGGGGCTGGCAGGGTACGCTATGGCTTATAGAAGCTCAGTGGGATACACAGATGGCCACCTGGAGACAGCATCATACTTGTCTGGAATAGTAAAGTGGAACTTCCCATTGGCTGTGAGAGAAATGGCTTGCAGTATGGCGGGCACGGATTCCAGATTAAACAGCAACGGGCAAGTAAGACTTTTTGTTCCTGGCCTTTCTTTTTCTGTTCCATCTCCCGTGATGCCTCCTGACCCAAAAGGAGTCAGAAGCAGCCTAGTGAGTGGGAGAAGAGGAGGAAAGAGAAAAGTGAAGAAGTAAAAAGAGACAAAGCACAATCTTTGCTCTCTACTGCTGGCCTGTGGCCTTGTCTGGAGGAAGATGTGCATTAGATGAAGTATAGGAGTTGTGTCTTGACTGAACTTAATGCTTGAAAATGAAGCCATTGGTTAAGGCCCAAAAGTAACTGGAAAGCTGTGGTAAGTCATCCAAGGGCAGGGGAAGTTGATGCAGCAGAGCTTGCGCAAAGGCGATATCAAGGAAATGAAGAAAGCTGCTTCCCTACTGAACGCTTATGCCATGAGCCAAACAGGTCAATGCAGAGCACGAATGAATAGGTCTTGTTAAGATGACACTTGAATTCAATCCTGACCAAAATGAGAACAGAGTGTCATGTGTTATGGAGAGATGATCCATCCATCTCATGGTCTTTGTTGGAAGAAAATAATTCTGACCTTATTATAGGTTTGGACACCCTGTCCAATTCCTTCTAGAGTGGCACCATAAACTGACTTGATTTTGAAAATCTAGCAAAGAGATGGATTTCTCTCATTATAATTTCTTTTAATTTTTACCAATTATCTCCCTTTTGCTAAGGTGTGTAGAAAATAGTAATGATCTGAGCTGTCAGCAGGTTACCTCCTGAAAGATTTTGTTCCACTTGATAAAATAGTAACAAAGAGAAAAACCCATATGTGATGAATCAGAATTGAGTACGTAAAGACAGGATAAAAATCACATCTCCTCCAGTATGCCAAAGATGTGCTACCACAATTCTTACTGCATTATTTTAGCCATTTCCATCATTAGATAAGAACCTGGGGACAGAGCATTCATTTCAAAGTCTTGACTCAATATTTGGGGCAAACTGTTAAAAACATACGAGAAAATAAAGGAAAATTCATATCAATATTGTATTGATTACATTCTCTGTTCCCTTTTCCTTTTTTTTTTTGAGTTGGAGTCTTTGTCATCTAGGCTGGAGTGCAATGGTAAGCTCATGGCCACCGCAGCCTCAACTTGCTGGGCTCAAGCAATGCTTCTACCCCAGCCTTCCAAGTAACTGGAACTACAGACAGGCATGCGCCACCATGCTTAGTTAATTATTTAAAATTTATTGTAGCAGTGAGGCCTTGCCATGTTGCCCAGGCTGGTCTCGAACCCATGAGCTCAGGCAATCCTCTTGTCTCCACCTCCCAAAGTGCTAGGATTACAGGCAAGAGTCACCCACCAGGCTTTCCATTCCCTTTTCTATAACATAAAGACTCCTGGGAAGACTTCCTTCAACCCTCTCTGCAAGTCTGAAATTCCTGAGTTTTAGGCATACAGTTCTCCTTCCCCTGCTGTCTCTCCAGTTTTTACAAGAAAGCAAAGGCCAAGGCTGCATCTAGTATATGAATGAACATGAGATGAGTTCACATAGAGCAAAACTTGCTACTGCAGGCAGACATCTGGAGCATTTAATCTTTACTTTGCCACCCAAATTGATAGAGCTCAGGGAAAATCAATATACCTGGTGGAAGGCAAATATCCTAAGAGAGACAACCTCCTTCTTTTTGGGAGTATTTTTCTCCCCAAGAACAATACTGATCAAATCTTTGAGTCCTATGAGCAGAGCTTTTCAAATAAAATATTTAGATTCTTTTAAACTCATCTTTTTTAACCCCACCCTATATAGTGGAAAGACTTACACTAAGAGTCCTGGCATGAGGAGTGTGTGTGTGTGTGTGTGTGAGTGTGTGTGTGTGTGTGTGTGTGTGTGTGAGAATGCACATGTGTGTGTATATGGGTGTTGAGTGGGAATGAGAGGGCTGTTAGCTAATGAGTGGGCAAGACATCAGTCAAAAAGTTGGAGTGAAATTAAAGTGAAATAGTAGAAAGAGTTGGAAGAAACAGGAGGCATGCAGCTGTCCAGGCTTCTTGCTAATTATAAGTAAGAACACAGCCTAGAACCCAGGGCTCCTCCGCCCTCATCTGCTGGGAGCTGGCCACGGAGGCCCACTGAGTGTTAGGGATCAGGAAGGGCTGTTGACCCCGAGACCACTAGGATGCGTTTGGGAGCTATTGACCTCATTTCCTCCCCCTTTTTACTCAGCACTGACCAGATTAAGCTCCTGTGAGTTCAAAACATAAAAACTCTGAGACCAGGATGAACATAAGCTAACTTTAGAAGCTCATTGCTTCCATTCTTCTGCAAACTGCAGTTTTGGCTTTCACACAACTTATAATTCAAACTCATGTCACATCTAAGAGCCTTAGTATTGGTCACAGGCTTCTGGGTCATGATCTTAGGATTTATTGAAGGTGTAAATTGTAGAATATAGTTTTAGAAGACAGCCATTTTGTTGAAAGAATGTGGCTGGGTTACTTGCAGGTAGCCCACTGTGAACTTTGGACTGGACCACATTCTAAACATTCTGGGATGGGCCACTTTCGTTTGTAAAGTAAATACTTAAGCTCCTATAGAATTGTTTAACTTGGCATAAATCAATCAGCTTAGGATGAAAAAGGTTTATAGAATATGTCAGTCACGGATTAAGTTATCCTTTGTTATGGGATTTTAAGATTATCATATGAAAAGGGTTTAAAGACAATCATTGATTAAATTTTCATGGATTAAGGTTTCTGGTGGGTGGGGGAACGCCCCTCCCACATCTGACTTTGTGTATAAAAGACCCGTTGTAATTCCCAATAAGACTAATTCGCTTCTGCACTAGACTGGAATCCAGTCTCTTTCTTTCTCTGTCTCTCTTTCTCTCTCTCTCTTTCTCTCTTCTTCCCCCCAATCACTGACGCCGTCTCCACCTTTGGGGTACCCTGAACCCAGCTGGAGCTGGTCTCCGGCACTCATCATATGCCCTAGCATTCTCGAATACTCTCCAAATGTGAAATGAACCTTCCACTCTCATGTCTCTACGTCTTTGCACATGCCACTGTTTATTTCTTTCTTATCCATCTGGTCAAATTTCAGCTCTGCTATCACCTCCTCTGGAGAGTCTCACACCCCCAAACCAGGTTCTCTTTCATTTTTCTGCAACCCTGAGTCATGCATTCCTGTGCATGTTTATATAGCATTTTGGTATTCAGATAATTTGAGAAGTTCTGTAACATACACTGACAAAGAACTATATTAAAGGTAGGGAGAAGGGCTGAAATAAATAAATCTGTTTAGCTTTCTTTAACTCAGGGTTTTCCCAGTTCAATTGAACACATATCACCCCTGTGCCCCCCTATAAGGATTATTATTATAAAAAACTGATAGTCTATTCTAGGGAACAGCATTTTGGGAAAAGTTTGTTCTTGTGAACTATTTGAGGTCAGTGACTGCTTTTGTATCACCAGGGGTATGCAAGAATGCCTGATGTATAAAACGTGTGTATTGGCCGGGCCTGGTGGCTCCAGCCTGTAGTCCCAGCACTTTGGGAGGCTGAGGTGAGAGGATTGTCTGAGCCCACGGATTCGAGAACAGCTTGGGCAACTAGGCAAGACTTCATCTCTACAATGAAAATAAAAAAAATTAGCCAGGAGTGGTAGCATGTGCCTGTAGTTCCGGCTACTTAGAAGGCTGAGGTGGAAGGATCGCCAGAGTCCAGCAGGTCAACGCTGGGGTGGCCATGAACGTGCCATGGCACTCCAGCCTGGGCAATGGAGTGAGACTCCTACTCAAAAAAAAAAAAAATGTGTAAAATGAGTTTGTTGATTGAATGCCTGAATGAAAATATGAGTGATCCCTGAAGAAGCCTCATTCTGGTATTCAGGCTTTGATGAGACTGACTACATAACCCTGCGGAATGCTGGGAGGGAGGTGGAAGTTCTTTATTATTATTATTGCTATTATCATTATTATTATTATTTTGAGTTGTAGTCTCACTCTGTCACACAGGTTGGAGTGTAGTGGCACAATTATGGCCACTGCAGCCTCGACCTGCTGGGCTCAGATGATCCTTCTGTCTCAGTCTTCCAAGTAACTAGAACCACAGGCACACGTCATCACGTCTGGCTAATTTTTTACATTTATTGTAGACATGAGGTCTCGTCAAGTTGCCAAGGTTGGTCTCAAACCCCTGTGCTCAGACAATCTTCTCACCTCCGCCTCCCAAAGTACTGAGATTACAGGCATGAGCTATTGCACCAGCTGGAAGGTCTCTTTAGACTTCTTCCCCTCAACCCCTTAGGTCAGATTTTTCTTTAGCCTTCCATATTGACATTAGGGGACCAGGCAATGCTAGTGGGCAAAACTGCCTGCCTTTAGGAGGTGTTTTAGGATGACTGAGGAAGAAGAGAAAGGATGGGTAATGGAGAGAGGGAGATGGTCAGTGGAGAGAGAGTGGGAGAGGAGAGAGGCCCGTGCTTACGGCAGGGGTGACAGCACCCCACCAGCAAGTCTCAGTGCTCCTCAAGGATGACCATGCCACTATGCCCAGGTCAGTGGGCATTGATCCTTCTGGTCAAGACGTTAGAAAAGCCAGGTCCCCATTTTCTCCCTGCTTTATTCCATTAGGCTTTCTTTTTTTCTTTTCTAATACCAAATGCAATGTGCTTATAAGTACTTAGGAGAATTCGAAACATTTTTGAAATGGATCTCAGTGGGTGACAACTTTGGAGATTCTGACAAACAGCATTAGGCAAAGAGAGAAGGTTAAAACACCAGAACTCAAAGGCATCCTAGAGATCAGTAAATTCAAATTCTTCATTTGCAAACAGGCCAGTGGAAAAGTTATGGGTTTGCTCAAGGTAATACAGTACTCTAACTGGGCCTGGAGCATGAACATTTAGACTCCTAGCCTGGTGCTCTTTCTCTATCCCTCGTGGACCTAAATATGGTCAGAATGTTCTAGGGTCACAGATGAGTATAAGGAAGGACTGGGGAGATGACATTCTTCAAAGGATGGACTGCACTCAGGTAACAGAGTCAAATGGATGATTTGACACTAGTCCATAGTTCTGCTGTCTTTTCAAAGAAGTATGTGTTCTCCCCAGACAGCTACTCTCGCCATCAATGAGGATGAAAAATAATATATCAGATAATCACTAAATCATGATAATATTGACTACTCAGAGGATTTGACTTTGGAACTAAATCATGATAATTTTTAAGTGATTTGGGAAAAGTTCCCTAATACTTCCCCATGGTTAAACTTGCATCTCGTGTAACTGAGGTAATGGCAATTCTTGCAACTTTAATGCATCTGTCCTTCAAGGACACTTCCGTTTCTTGCATTCAATTCTCAAGATATGGCAGAAAAGCAATTTCAAATCTAGTCTATTTCATACATTAAGAAAAAAGTCATTTGGCTTTTCTATTTTGAGACCCCAAGAGATTGCTCATTACTTTATTCATTTAAACAAAGGTCTTAAGGGGTAGTGAAACTTTATTGTTTTTAGTTAACCCCACGTCTTTCAAAATACTCATGCAGATTCATAACCATCATTTACTCTATACAGAAGACTCATTTATGGTTTGGTTTCTACATTGGCCTTAATGGAGATGAACACAGGCTCTTTGCTCTCTAGTCTGTCACAGTCCTCATCCAGCCCACATGTCACTTGCATATACTGTCTATCTGGCTGCTATAGCAAATTGAATCTGAGACTCTGGACATAAAGGAAGAGACAGAATAGGACCAAAAAGATCAATAAGATCCGAATGAAGACTTTCCAGAGCCAGGATCAGCTGCAGGACAGGAACTTTTGAAAACAAAGTTGGAGACATGGTTAAAAATATTCAGATAAAGAGAAACTACAGCGATTGAGGAAAAAAATAACCATAAAAACTTGTCATGTCTTCAGGCACGGGGACACACTGTCACATCAGCAATTTATTGGGACTGAGCAGATCACCTTAGTATCCACATGGAAAAGGATCAAAAGAGAAAAAGTTACTGTTTGCCACAGAACCAAAATTTCTGTTCTTGTTTTTGCTGGAAAGCCAGTCACCAGAAGCTTCTCACTACTTGGACAAGACCTTGGAGTTGAGGACTGGAATGTCTCTGACTGTGGGAAGACCTAGGGCTATCACAAAGCCTACCAGGATGTCAGTGAGAACAGTGATAACCTGTAAGTAAGTCCTTGCCCCCATTTCCCTGTCTGCCTTCAGCAGAAGCCTTCTCCTCAAAGCGACTTCTCACTGACAACTCAACCTCACCTCTGCATTTTTCCTGCAGAGAACCATCCCACTTGGCCACGAGAGGGCCCTGTTGCACACCACATTCAGAGTTAACAGTTTGGGATCACCTCACAGTCACATTGGAAGTTCTTAAGGGTTGTTCTGTCCTTCGATCTATTTTTAGTGGAAAGTAAACTGTCACTATTCCAACTTTGTCTTTATTTTTTGTTTTTTTATCTTTTATTTTATTTGAGAAAGAGTCTCCCTCCGTCACCCAGGCGGGAATGCAGTGCTGCAGTCACACCTCACTACAGCTTTGAACTCCTGGACTTAAGTGATCCTCCCACCTCAGCCTTCCAAGTAGCTGGGATTACAAGTATGTGCCACCATGCCTGGCTAATTTTTCTTTTCTTTCTTTTTTTTAGAGATGGGGGCTTCCCTATGTTGCCCAGGATGGTCTCAAACTCCTAGTCTCAAGCGATCCTGCTGCCTCCAGCCCTATATTTAGAAATAAAAAATATCGTCCAGGCTCGGTTACTCAGCCTGTAATCCCAGCACTTTGAGAGGCCGAAGCGAGTGGATTGCCTGAGCCTGCGGGTTTGAGCCCAACCCGGGCAACTTGGCAAGACCTCATCTCTACAATAAATAAAAAATTAGTTGGGTGTGGTAGCACATGCCTGTAATTCCAGCTACTTGGTGGGCTGAGGCAGAAGAATCACAGAAGCCCAGCAGGTTGATGCTGGGGTGGCCTTGAGTGTGTCACTGCACTCCAGCCTGGGCGACAGAATGAGACTCCAGCTCAAAAAAAAAAAAAATTATAAATAAGAAATATTAAACAATGAACAGATAAGAAAGCAAAGTATAATATGTAAATGTGAAAATAGCAAGACCAGGTCACAGGTGAAAATAAACCTTTAACTGGGTAGCCTTCTCCTTAAGTCTAGAGCTCAGACTCGCAGTTTGTCTCTACCTCACTGTTTATTCTTCTCTACCCTTCTATCAGGCCAGGCCTCCCAGTCCCTACTCACCTCACACCCTGCTCCCTTCCCTGTTGACAGAAGGCACAGTTAAGTCCATACAGTGGGCCAGAGGAGATGATAGAAAAATGTATCTTGGGAAAAGAACTCCATTTGTCCCCAGCTCACCCAGTTCACTCTTGAAGGTGTGATCCTGTGGGAGAATGGAGTGGGAGTTCCGAATAGTTCCTCCTCCAACAAACCAGTTCACATTAGGATTCCAGCGGTTCACAAAGCCGCAGAGATGATTTTCTTCAAAGTCACATTCTGGCAGAAGAGAGATAAAAACACACTTTATGGAGATGCAGTCACACCTGGGTATACCAAACTCACTGCAGAGTCTGCTCTCAGATACTCAGGTGTTTCTCTATCCCTTCGCCTACTGGAACCTTGATCCCAGGTCCCCTGGACAATTTTGGCCAAGAAAAGGGACAGATCCTGTAATGAATAGAGATTCGAATACATCACTGACCCTTTGAATTGTGGCCCTTCCATTTTTTAACCATGTGACTTGAAGCATGACTCATCACTTCTCTTGGCCTCTGTTTCTTCTATGTGAGATGGGACAATCTTCCCACCTCACAGGGCTGTTGAGAGTGTAGACAGCTTCCAGCTAGAGGCAGTCACGTGGTCAAAACAGTATAAAGCAGCCATTTTTATACGTTATCTCTGTTTCAAAGCACTGCTCAGGGCAATGCTCTTAGCCCCAGAAATTTATTTGCCACCCTTTCTTGAACCCAGTGGCCCAGTCCTCTGTCCCCTTCTCTTCTGGTAATGAGCAAGATGCCTAGAGCTGAGGGGCATGTTTCCTAGATGCTAAAATCCCCTGCATTTCTTATAAACAAAGACCCAGGCAAAATAGGCAGGGCAGGCATATCCTAGGCTCTGGGTCCCTTCTGCAGTCACCGAGTGAAGAAAAGAGAGAAGATAGAGACACCTCCCTCCGTTAGTGCCACTGACATATGTGCACAGATAAATTGTTCCCCATCAACAAACTCCTTCAGTGGGAACAAGAAACTCACAAGCCAGTGCCTTCGTTGACCCCCAAAATCATGCAATTAAAGTGGGGAGAATTATTGTGCTGACCACCTCTCTCCCTACTGGCCCATCCAGATTGACCCTGTCCTTCTCCACCAGCTCTGTCCTCCAGAGGTTGACCTGTCTAAACTGCCTCAATGGGCTCCCCTGCCTCCTAGCTTTCTGTCGGATTCAACCAGTGGAGGGTAGGAGGAAAGTGAGTTCAGGGGATTATTCCCCCAGCCTATTCCTAGACAGGTAACCACAGGTTGGTGAATCTTGTCAAGTGGCTCTCTCTCATCATACAGCAATGTTTCCAAGTCCTGGTCTCTCCCCCTCACTTCTTCAGACCTCAAGAGAGTAAGGGCTCATGACTCATCACTGTTACCAGTTCTGGGTGACAACGCTGTCCCTTGCTGGTTTCCTTTACCACTCACACCTCTGTGGTTGCTTTAATGAGCCTTCCTCCAATGACTCAGGTTGCATGTACCCTCTGTTTCCACCTTCCTGCCAGGATCCTGACTGGTATAGTTATCACTGTGTTTTTACATTAGGAAGACTGAACAGTTTTGAGATTTTTATTTTCAATTTTTCCACTGCAGTAGGTGCTAACCAATGCCCAATATTCAATGCCAAAGGCTGCCATAGAGTGAAATAAAAAGCAAAATATTCCTCAATGTGCCAGGCTCTGTTCTAAGCACTTCGTAGACATGAACTTATTCAATCATCAAAACAACCCCAAGGAGTAGGTGCTATGTCTATCTTCATTTTAAAGATGAAGAACTGAAAGAAACAGAGAAAGCACCCAGGAAGAAAGGAGTGGCGAATGTGGATCATACAGTTCAACATGAATAGTGTTGGTACTCTTTTGTTTTCAACACACCAGAAGTCACCACATTATTTGAAGAAAGTAATAAACATCTCTTGAGTGTCCAGCACTGTACCAATCACCCTCATATCCACGATCTCATTGGTACTCGGAAGAATCTTATGAAGGAAGCGTTTCATCCCCATTTTACAGGTGTTGAAACAAAAGGCTGCTCTCAGCCTGGACTGAGCCAGCAGGTGGCGCTCCACCAGGCGTGTCTGACTAGTCTGGGTGATGTCCAAACAGAGCCAAACGAGAGCCCAGAAGGAGACTCAAGAAAGGCAACTTGGCTCTAAACTCACTGTATCTTCAGAGAATGGTCACTTTCGCAGCCTGTTTTCTTTCACTTGCGTTAGAGACACTGCTGGAAGGTCAAAACAGAGAAGTGAGACTTCAGGGAATTAGCAAAGGCTCTTTTCTTTTGTTGTTCAGGATCACCTCACTCTCCTTTCTCTTCACTTCCACATCCACAGAGCCTCCAAGAACTCTCAGAACTGAAAAATCTCTCAATTCTACTGCCTTTTCCTATTCCAGTGCAAATCCCCAACTTTACCGTCACGAGATCCCTTCCCAGGGGGTTTCCTACTTGCAATGTACTTTCTTTGTACCCAACTCATCTTTCACATGGCAGACAGAGTCACCACATGAAACCACCGCTGCGTGCCTCTTCCCTGCTGATGGACTTTTAGTGCCACCCAGTCATATAGTTCATTAAGTCCAAGCTCCATGTCCTGGATCCATACTTTTCTGACACAAACTCCCTGAGCAGCCCTCATCCTCACTTTAAGCACCCTCCTCAACCTCTTGCCTTCACCTGAATCTGTTCCATTTCTTTTCCCCATGGGGGTCTGCCCATAGAGGACCCTTTCCTTCCTAGCCTGCAGTGCCTCTTGATTAAAATCTAATCTTCCTGGGAACTCTAGCTCTAGTGCATTGTTCCTGTTAAGGCTTCTCCGATGTTCTCTCCTCCCAGCATCCCCATAGCTTGTCTCTCTGGCAGTACTTATCACATATAAAACTAACTTTGGTGGCAGACAAGCAGAAGATGAGCAACCTAGGACAGGGACTGTCCTCTCTTTATGCCCTCTTGGAATCTGGCATATAGAGACATCTAACCAACTCTGCTCAAGTGGAATCTAAGTGACAGTTGTGATTATCAAGATGGGGGCACTGGTGCGCCCAGAGAGAATAAAGGAAAGGAGATAACACAGTGCCTGATTTTCTTACAAATGCTACAAAAGCTGAGTTTACAGCAATTCATTAGTGATTTCTATTAGAACACATTGAGGATAAGATGACAACTCTGAGGTTATAGTTGCTGCATCTACTCTTTCATTAATCCAATTAGTCCAGGCAAACTCTAATGAGGTTTTCTCTGCTAAAGACAAACAACATACAACATTCTAGTGAACCCAGCAAAGAATTTAAACTAGTATGCATTATACAGTGTGCCCTACAAAATACTTGGTCTTTAGGACTGATCAATTCCCTTGACAACAGTAGATTTTAGAAAAAGATTCGCGTTCTGATTCAATGAAAGTGAAATCCACTTACCAATACAGTAGCCTGTTGTCATCTTGATTTCAAAGAGAGCAATGCTGGTTGCGTTTCCTTGTCCTAGAACACCTTCTATTAAAATCTGCACAACACATGGGGAAGAAGGGAATTAGACTTCAAAATACCATGCTTCCTTGGTTCAGAATTTCAGGTATTAGTCAGGAGCTGTTCAGCAGTTCAAGGCAAAACAGGATTGTTAGTCTCAGCTAACTGCTGTTGGACAAGATTCTCACTACAGACTTTTACTAAAAGAATGTGTATGTGTGTGCACATGCACATATGTGTGTGTACGAGTGTATACATAAACACACACACATATATATACTCAGAGCTTTGAGTGAGCAAGGTGTCTAACAGAGCTCAGAGTCAGCTGTCTTTTCTTCTATTGCTATTCTAACCACCACCTTCTCCAGTGCTTGTGGTAGCATTTGTGGTCCCATTTCTGAAAGTAATCACTTTTTCTTCTGTGGTTTCAGCCCTGTATTTTTCAACTATGCTGGTAGCTTTAGGAGGTGGTAACTTTGGGGAGGACATTGTGAAAGATGGATCTCAGACCCCCAACACTCTTTCCCTCAACCACTGCCTGACAGGGAAGGACTCAAGCAGACAGAGAGTATATTGGAGAGCAAAGTATTTCAAAACTTTTCAAAGAAGACGATGGATGGAGTTAGAAACTGAGTGGCAGATTAGGAATGGAGAAAGTTTTCATGGAGGCTCCATTGCGTCCTCAATATTTTCTCCATATGTATCATACTTCATGGCCAAGCATGTCCAGATACCATTCTCCTTCCTTATTCCAGTTCACACCCAACCTCATCTTAATTTTCTACCTTCCTTTTCTAGCACTTTGGAAGGAACAACCTCTTTGGAAGCAAAACAGAGCATGTCCTCTAAGTATCTTTCCTCTTTCAAAGTATTTTCATTTTTTCTTTTATTATAGTTAATGTTTTGCTCAAAATGTGTAGCAAAGAAACCATTAGGAAATTAACATAAACACATACCACACACAATTTAGAAGGATGAAACAAAATTATAGGAAATGAGAATACTCCCTAAAGCCATAGAAAATCTATTTCCGTTGAAAATGTTGGTTTAAGCCCCATTTAGATTCTTACAGAAAGCTCATTTAAATAGATGAGAAAGTAATCTGGGAAGAAACTCTTTGAAGGAATAAACAAAATATTAATTTACATTACTAATATTCTTCTGTGGTACATCTATGAAGCATCATATCCTATTTTCTCCATATGTATCATACTTCATGGCCAAGTATAACTAACCTCACAGGCAGAAATTTTCGTAAGACCTGAGAATAGCATTTTAAAGTACATATAACAAACCCTGCACCTTCCTCCAAAGCTCCATCTACCTTGAATTTCTTGGAACTGTTCTGCAAATCCAAGCTGGCTATGAGCCAACTGTCTGAAGGTTCTTTAGCTGACCAAAGCAAGCGGTCAAAGCTTTCATCTTCAAATCTCATGTAGAGGTTCAACTGGCTGGGGTCTGCTGGAGACATCGAAGACGTGGTTATCTGGTAGACCAAGCGGAGGCAGCTCCATTCCTCCACCTGCAGGTCAGAACTTAGCAGCATGGCTTTCTCCCCCTGCTTGGCAAAGGAGGTATCCACGTAGATGTAATGGCCTGGGAGGAGAAAGAAACATGGGCAAAGGATCAATCTTCTTTTGCAACCTGGAATAACACACAGCTGAGGTCCAGTAAATCTGTGGGCAGATGAACTCTGTAGATGCATTTTGTCAGCCCACTGAACACTGGATCTCTGTTATCTAGTGCAAAAAATCAGAAAGTCTGACAACCCTGGGCTACTTTCCCACATGACAACAGCAGGTCGGAGCTGAGTAGTGCTGCCTCTTCAGAGGGTGGCATGTGGTCTCCATTTTGCCAAAATCCCCATCACTCCCTCTTGCCTCTGCCTTTTATTATTTCACACCAAGCCCCCTTAGTACACTACCTTCATTCCTGCCCCCCATCCTCCAATGCATATGAGTTTGCAGGCCAGGAAGCATCAGAATCCAAAGGAGCAGCATGAGCAGGAAAAACACCCAAGACAGAAGTCGCAATAACTCAGTGGACTCCACCTTCTCCTTCCACAGTGCCCCCATACCTCACAATTCAATCTGCATTTCACTTGCATCATTGTCAAAGACTAAAGTGATTTGGTTACCTCAGCCTGAATCTTGGGGCTGAAGCAGAAAAAGCTCATCGTAAGCAATTTTTTTTTTTGAGTTGGAGTCTTACTTTGTTGCCCAGACTGGAGTGCGGTGGCCGCTCTCGGCCACTGCAGCCTCGACCTGCTGGGCTCCGGCGATCCTTTCGCCTCAGCCTTCCCAGTAACTGGAACTACAGGCGCGTGCTACATGCCTGGCTGATTATTTTTTGATTTATTGTAGAAATGAGGTCTCGCCAAGTGGCCCAGGTGGGTCTCGAACCTGTGGGCTCAGGCAATCCACTCACCTCAGCCTCCCAAAGGTGTGGGATTACAGGCTGAGCCACCGAGCCCGGCTTGTAAGCAATTTTTTAAACATGAGGAATAAAACTCCCTTTCCTAGACTCCTCCACAACCAAACGTAATTGTTCTGCTAACCCAATGGGAAAACATGTGCAGAACCTATAGCCCAGGTCTGGGATAGCTGTGGGCCCACTAGGACCAGTGGCCATCATTTCCTCCTCTTCCACTCCCCTTCCCCTTTCTCACTCCCTTTGTTCCTCTTTCCCCTTCTCCTCCTCTCTTCTGTCTCCTTCCTCCCTTTTGCTCATCTTTCTCCTTCCTTCCTCTCCTTTTCCCTTCTCCATTCCTCTTCCCTTCTCCCTCCTCTTTCCCTCTATCCCCTTAATATTGACACACCGTGTGTTTGTTGACTGTGCCAGAGTGTGCAACAGTATTTCTATAAAAAGGGGGAACATTAAAGCCAAGAGCTCTGACTTGAACCCTCTGAACACTAACACAAGCCTTCCAAACCTATCTCTGGCCCTCTATCTGGCTTCCTATACCAGTGTTTGCCTGTGGGTCTTTGAGGGCTCCCTGCCTTCCTGGCCTGCAGATTCTCCTGCTTGCTCCGAGGTTCCCCCATCATGGCCGGCATCATGGCAGGTTAATATCCTGCTGTCTTCCATCATGTGGCTTATCACCCCACCTCTTTCATCTTGGGCTCCCCAACACTAAACTCTTACTAGAAAGGCTCTGAAATGCCCCTTTTTTGTGCTCAATGCTCTTCAGCCCCTCCTCCCATGCTTGTTGTCCCAAATGCTCATCCCAGCCCCAATCCTTATCTCTGTGACAAGTACTGACAGGTCAGCCAGAGCTGGGCTGATAACCGTCCTCACATTTGGACACAGTTACGATATTGTCTTCAGGGAGGCTTGCTTGCTGGCTGAAGGGTTTCAAGATCAAGATCTATCTCTAGCTGGCAATCTTCTTCACATAGCAACTACCTCATGGATGCAAACAGCAACTGCGTCTAGACGCCAACCCAGGTGCCCTGGTGGAAAAATCCAGCTCTTGTGGCAATTGCCAATGCCACCACTACCTCTTCTGTACTGTCAACACATACTACGATCCAGGCCCAGGTGCTGCTCTAAGGGCTTTATGCGCATTTCTGAGCTGAGGGGCTTGTTGGCTCTTGACACCAACTCTTTTTGAATAAAAGTGTGCTTCCCTATGGCATGAGAGAATATAGGAGTACCATCCTCCTTTCTAATTTTGTTACTGCACTGAAAGAAGGGATTTTACGCAGGTGGTAGTGGGGTGGGGTGGGGATGAGATGGGGGAGATCCTGTGAGTACTTCAAACATTTTCAGGAGCAGCAGAGAGTTGGGATGTGGGATATAAAAGGGGAAGGTAACAAAGTTCCCACTGTGTCCTATCAACATTCACATCAAATAGCAACTTTGCTGCCCAATTTTTCTGGGCATGTTATTCCTATCCCCACTTTAGAGGGAACAATAGGAAGCAGTGCTCTCAAACTTGGAGGGCTTGTCCAAACACAGACTGCTGGGCCCAGCCCTAGAGTTTCCAACCCAATAGATGTGGGGGTGATGCTACATTTCTGAGAAGTTCCAGGTGATACTGATGCTGCTGGTCTCAGGACCCCGCTTTGAGAACCACTGATTTAAATGTCTGACCAAGAAACAGGGCTCATTCTCTAGGCAACTCTCCCCTACCAAAGAAAGAGCAAGATCCCGTAGCATGCAAAGGACAGGCAGGGGACAGTTCTACTTGGAGGTACAACTCAGACTTAAGTAAATGGGCACTATGGCAAGTTCATAAAGCACATCTGTGGGTGATTATCTTGACTTTTCAGTGAGTGCCATAAAAAAGCTCTTTCAACATTCTCTCTCACTGTATCCAATTTTACTGTAAACATATGCTAATGGTTGCTTGTCAAAAACCTTTGAGAGCACACACTATATAAAATGTATTATTTAAAATAGCCCAACATTATTCTGTGTGATGAAAGGTGGTGCTATTTATTGAGTGATTTTGACATTTCAGTCATAAACATTGGTTATTTCAAAATATTGGGATTTTGCTTTTAAATTACCGACCTCAAATTCATTTTTAGGTCATGCTGTGCGAAGGTGCCTGTTAGCCCATCCAAAGATTTATCTACCCAACTGATTTTGCATCCACAGTGGACTAAAGCATTTTCCTACAACAAATAATTAGCCCAGGTGCTGCCCATCTCCACTACCACTGCCAAGTTCAAGACTAATTTTCTAAATTCATCACTACATTTTTTGTGCCTAGTCTGGATACAGCCTGAGAATCTTTCTAAACATGGTGTTCCTCGTGGCCACTACCAGTCCAATCAGAGTTGACATTATTCGTTATCCTTGCTGTTGTGGTTATGCTATAGCTAAGTTGAACTGGAAGGGACATGGTATATATATCTATGTTTGCCTCTCAGATATACTATTTGTTCATAAAATATATTCATACATGTTACTCCTTTCCTTCAAAAATGAACATATAGACAATGGACCAAAGCTTAATGGACCAAATTCTAAGAACTGTCTCATTGATAATAAAGATTTGCTGTTTTCAGCATGCCTAATGATTTCCCAATTTTTTTTTTGAGTTGGAGTCTCACTCTGTCACCCAGACTGTAGTGCAGTGGCTGCTCTCGGCCACCGCAGCCTCGACCTGCTGGGCTCCGGCGATGCTTCCACCTCAGCCTTCCGAGTAGCTGGAATTACAGGCATGCGCTACCACGCCCGGCAGATCTTTTGATTTATTGTAGATATGAGGTCTCGCCAAGTTGCCCAGGTGGGTCTCGAACCCGCGAGCTCAGGCAATCCACTCACCTCAGCCTCCCAAAGGCACGGGATTACAGGCTGAACCACCGAGTCCAGCTGATTTCCCAATTCTATTATGTTTATTATTACTCCTGGCCATTTAGTTTTTCTGTTGTTTCTACCAACTAAAAGAATGGCAGTGCAACCATTATAGAAGACTAAATGGAGGTTTCTTAACAAATTAAAAATAGAACTACCCTATGATTGAGCAATCCCACTACTGGGCATACAATTGTCCCTTAGTATCACTGGGAGATTGCAGATGACCACATCCCTCATATAAAATGACTTTGGATTTGTGTATAATCTATGGACATCTTCCTGTATACATTAAACCACCTCTAAATTTCTAGACTACTTATAGTACATAATATAATAATATATGTTATGTAAATAGCTCTTATACTATATTTAAAATTTTGTATTATTTTCTATTGTTGTATTTTTAATTTATTTTTATTTTTTATTTTTGAGTTGGAGTCTCACTCTTTCGCCCAGACTGGAGTGTAGTGGCACGCTCCTGGCCACCGCAGCCTCGACCTGCTGGGCTACGGCGATCCTTCCACCTCAGCCTTCCAAGCAGCTGGAACTACAGGTGCGCGCTACCACGTCTGGCTAATTTTTTGATTTATTGTAGAGATGAGGTCTCGCCAAGTTGCCCAGGTGGGTCTCGAACCCGCGGGCTCAGGCAATCCACTCACCTCAGCCTCCCAGGGCGCGGGATTACAGGCTGAGCCACCGAGCCCGGCTTTATTGTTGTATTTTTTACACTTTATTTATTTATTTTTGAGTTGGAGTCTCACTCTGTTGCCCAGACTGGAGTACACTGGCACTTCACAGCTCACCGCAACCTCAACCTTTTGGTTTCAGGCAATCCTTCCACCTCAGCCTCCCAAGTAGCTGGGACTACAGGCGTGTACCACGCCTAAAAAATTAGGCGTGACTAATTTTTTGATTTTTTGCAGAGATGAGGTCTCACTAGGAACATGGTATACTTTGAGGAATTTTTAGAAAATAAATATAGAAAGAAGAAGATATTGATACCACGGGTGTGCCTTTCCCTACCTGGTCACTAACAAAATTGCTATTTCTAGAACAAATCTGTGAGCCGTTTCTTCTTACTCTATCAAAAAGAATCATTTTATTATTGAGTGAATTAATGGAGTTTTTCATTGTGTATGAGATGTTTCATTTTTTCTCTCCTGATGAGACTGACATTTGGAAGTTAACCTTAGACATAATTCATATACCACAAAATTCAGACTTTAAATGCAATTCAGTGTTTTAGTATATTCACAAAGTTAAGCACCATCCCCACAATCTAATTCTAGAACATTTCATCTTTAAACCAACAGGAAACCCCATACCCATTAGCAGTTAATAATTATTCTCTTCTCCCCTAGCCTCTGGAAAACACTAGACTACTTTCCGTCTGTATGGATTTGCTTATTCTGGAAACTTTGTATACATGGAATTCTATAACATGTGTCCCTTTGTGACTGGTTTCTTTCACTTAGCATAATGTTTTCAAGTTTTATCCATGTTGTTGTGTACATCAGAATTTCATTTCCTTTTGAGGCTAATATTCCATTTTATAGATCTGCTACATTTTATTTATTCATTTATCAGTTGATGGACATGTGGATTGTTTCCACTTTTTGGCTATCATGAACAATGTTGCTATGAACATTTGTATGCAAATGTTTATGCACACACACATTTCAGTTCTTTTAGGTGCATGCCTAGAAGTGGAATTGTTAAGTCATATGGTAAGTCCATGTTTCACTTTTGAGGAGCTGCCAAACTCTTTTCTCAAGTGGATGTAACATTTACATTTCTACCAGCAAGGTCTGAGAGTTCAAGTTTCTCCACATATTAACCAACACTTGTCAACACCCATCTTTTTTTTTTTAATCATAGCCATCCTAATAGATATGAAGTGGTATCTAATTATGCTTTTGATTTGTGTTTCTCTGATGACTAATAATGTAGAGCATCTCTCATGTGCTTATTGGCCAATTGTACATCTTTGGAGAAATGTCTATATAAATCCTTTGTCCATTTAAACATTGGTTTATTTGTCTTTTTATTGTTGAGTTGTAAGAGGTTTTACATATTCTGGATAGTAGATCTTATCAGATATATGATTTGCAAATATATTCTCCTGTTCTGTAATTTGTATTTTCACTTTCTTGATGGCATCCTTCAAAATACAAATTTTAAAATTTTGATGAAGTTTAATTTTCTGTTTTTTCTTTTCTTTTATTTTTTTCCTGCTTTTGATGTCACAACTAAGAAACTATTCTCAAACTTAAGGTCATGAAGATTTACAGCTTTTTTTTTAAAGAGTTTTATAGCTTTAGCTTTTACATTTAGGTCTTTGATCTAATTTTTGCCCATTGAATTGCAGTGTCACTGTTGTCAAAATCAATTGAGCATAGATGCAAGGTTTATTTCTGGACTCTCAATTCTATTCCATTGATCTATGTTTATCCTTATGCCAGTACCACACAGTCTTGCATACTGTAGCTGTGTAGTAAGTTTTAAAATTGGGAGTATGAGTCCTCCTATCGCATTCTTCTTTTTCAAGGTTATTTTGACTATTCTGGGTCTCTTGCATTTCCACGTGATTTTTAAAGTCAGTATGGAAATAAGGTAAGTTAAAACACCACAAATCTCACTGTTCTTACTAATATTCAATCATTTTTCTTGAGTACGCACTCCTGAATGTTGCAAGCCTTTAATGAATTTCCAGAGTTCTTAAAAAAAGTTGCTTTCAACCATTTTTTGCCAGTGTTCTCATTGCTTTTCTAAGGTCTTTACTCCACCATTCTTGCTGGCATACTTCTTTTCCCCATCTTTTAAAACCAATACGAAGAGAAAAAAAATGCTACAGAGATGTTCAAGAAAACACAAACAAATGAGAAAAAGGTAAACAAAGAGCAGAAATCACACGGGGATTGGGAGGCTGATTGTGGTGCATCGGGTCAAGAATCAGGGGGAGACTTATTAACCACAGGCTTGGAGAAATGATGTCAGGAGGAAAGAGAAAGATCCACTTTCAAATATGGCTGCTTAGGCAATTTGATTTACGAAACATTTATTGGATATGATCAATCTATATAAGGGGTCGGAAGAGGGCCATAAACTTCCAAACAAAAATTTTTAAAAGTAAGTCAGCAATCAAAAACAATCATTAAATCATCATGCCAAAAAGAACAGACACCACGTGCCCTGGGGTCTGAACATATCTCCTTGTCTCATGCAGGCATCAGAAAGCAAGAGCAGAAAAAGCTTTTCTGTTTCAATGAAGGTAAGCTGTAAAGAACTGAATCTTGAGGTCATGCTCGATTTTTGGAACACATCTGCACAGACAGAACTCAATGTATTGATAACTTATAGTCGCCAAGGCACAGCATGATAGGATAAATCCCAGGCCGCCACTGTAGCAGTGTTATCAGGGACACATCAGAGGGGACTTCTTGGCACCCAGGGAATTCTATCAGCTAATGAAGGCACTGTCCTTCAGGTGTGATGATCATGCTGAGGTGACTGTGGGGCACAGCGGACCCCACTCCGGATTTGCAAAGTATAACCTAGGTTTAAAACTTTATCATGTATGCACTACCAGCATCATTAGTTTCTTTATCTGCAAAATAGTCATACTATAAGAAGGGAGTCCCACTACAATTTAAACATCCCACTTCATACACTCAATATGTAGAAAATCACTCAATGTACTCAGAAAACAAAAAAAGCCAACTAGAAACAACCTAACCACTGCCATCCACACGGAAATATTTTTCATATGAATAGCCACTAAGTGGAATCAATTTAACCTATTGTTCAAAGTAGATATTACCATACAAAAGGGAAAATTTGCTGTGTTGTACATAGACATGGTATACTATGCTTCTGCATGTACGTTGTTCTCTGGGCATAATTTAAGAAACTTTTTTCTCTAAACCTACTTTTGCTTTATTTATTTTATTTTTTATTTTAAAGATGTGAGATACAATTCACGATTAGGTACACAAGTGGTCATTGTACAGGTAAAGTTTGGGCCTCCCTTTGGTCCTCACTTTGCCTGGTTTGAGATCAGGTACCCTTGATATTGTATCTTCCCCTCCCACCCCAGCAGTATCCCACTACTGCCAATCCCTTTCTTATAATATTATGGTAAATGTTCATGGTTTGCTTTTGAGTGAGAACATGTGGTACTTTGTTCTTTGTTTCTGTGATAGATCACTGAGTATTAAAGACTCTAGATCCACCCAAGTTGCTGCTAAGTCCGTATGTTTGTCTTTCTTAATGGCTGCGTAATATTCCTTTGTGTATATGTATCCCTTCCAGTTTCGATGGGCAGTATGGTTGGTTCCATGTTTTTACTATTGTGAATAGTGCTGCAATAAACATGCAAGTGTAGGTATCTTTTTTGTAGAATGATTTGAATTTCCCCGGGTATATCCCAGTAGGGAAATTGCTGGGTCATATGGAAGGTCAATTTCTAGGTCTTTTAGAAATCGCCACACTGTTTTCTATACAGGTTGCACTAGTTTGCATTCCCCCCAGCAGTGTAGAAGCATTCCCTTTTCTCTGCATCCTCACCAGCAACTGTTGTTGCTTGTTTTAATGATGGCCATTCTTACTAAGGTTAGGTGGTATCTCAATGTGGTTTTGATTTGTATTTCTCTGATGATTAGTGAGGCTGAGTACTTTTTCATGTGTCTATTGGTTGTCTGTATATTTTCTTTTGAGAAGTGTCTATTCATGTCTTTTGCCCACTTTTTAATGAGGTTGTTTGCTTTTTTCCTTTCGGCACGTTTGAGCGAATTTAAGGAACTTTCAAGATCAATTTTGACAGTATACAGTTTTCACTGTGTTGACCTTAGAATGCAAAACTCAAGTGAGATATGACTTCATATCCATAGGATTCTTGTGAACACCTGATGAAACGATGTACAGTCATGCATTGCTTAGCAACAGAGATAAATTCGGAGAAAAGCATCAGGTGATTTTGTCACAGTGTGGACATCATAGAGAGTATTTCCACAGACCAGGCTGGTATAGACTACTGTACACCTAGAATATATGGTATAACCTATTGGTACAGCATGTTATTGTACTGAGTTTTGTAGGCAATTCTAACACAGTGGTATTTGTGTATATAACCATATCTAAACATAGAAAAGGTACAGGGAAAGTACAGTATAAAGATAAAAAATGGTCCACCTGTCTCACAAGCACTCACAATGAATGGAGCTTGCAGGACTTGAAGTTGCTCTGGGTGAGTCGGTGAGTGTGAGTGAATGTGAAGGCCTAGGATATGACTGTATACTACTGTAGACTTATAAACACTGTACACTTAGGCTAGGCTAAATTTATTTTAAAATTTTCTTCAATAATAAATTAACATGAGCTAACTGTAGCTTTTCAATATTATAGACTTTTTTTTGTTTTTTTCCTTTTTGGAATAGCAACTTAAAACACAAACACATTGTACAGTACTGCACACAATTATTTTATTTCTTTATATCTTTATCACATAAATTCTTTTCTACTTTTATTTTTTTTTTTTTACTTTTAAGATGTTTTGGTTAAAAACTAAGACACGTTTTCGTTACTAGCCTGGGTAACATGGTGAGACCTCGTCTCTCAAATAAATCAAAAATTTAGCTGGGTGTGGTAGCACCCGCCTGTAGTTCCAGCTACTTGGAAGGCTGAGGCAGATGGATCGCTGGAGCCCAGCAGGTCAACACTGGGGTGGCTGTGAGCATACCACTGCACTCCAGCCTGGGCAATAGAGTGAGACTCCAACTCAAAAACAAAAATAAAAAGCAAAAAACAAAACAAAACTAAGACACAAACACACACATTAGTCTAGGTCTATATAGGTTTGGGATCATCAAAATGTCACTAAAATGGTATATAGGAAGTTTTTGGTTTCATTATAACCTTTTGGGACACCTGTCATATATATGTGGTCTTTTGTTGATCAAAACATTATTAGGCAATGCATGACTAGCTATAAATATGCTTTGCAATTGGTAATGTTAAGTTTTTTGCTTTTTTTTTTGAGTTGGAGTCTCACTCTGTCACCCAGGCTGGAATGTGGTGGCATGATCAGGGCTTACTGCAGCTTCAACCTCCTGGGCTCAGGCAATACTTCCACCTCAGCCTCCTGAGAAGCTGGGACTACACAGGCACGGACCACTATGCCCAGCTAATTTTTTTTTGGTAGAGACAAGGTCTTGCTATGTTGCCCAGGCTGGTCTTGAACTCCTGGCTCAAGCGATCCTCCCACCTCGGCCTCTCAAAGTGCTGGGATTATAGGTGAGTCACCATGCCTAGCTACAAGCTCTTTATAAATGTTAGCTCTTATATTTCCAGTTATCTGATCAGCATGCTCCTCTGATGGTTAGCCCACCTCATCATCTCATATTGGACCTCCATGATACCAACTGCTATTGTTCTACCTGCTGTCCATTGTCCCACCCTTCTGGCACCAACTTCTGCCCACTGTATAGAAGATCTTCCAATCATCTACAGCTGCATCCATTCTCCCTAGTGCCTCCTCAACTGCTGGGTCCACATCGTTCTCTAGGTTCCGTCTGTTCCCTTGCGTTGCCCAACTTTGTTCTATACTATGGCCATCATCTCTGGAATCTACCAGTTGATCAAAGCAGACTGAACAATAATGCATACAAAACATCTAGCAAACGTTCATAAAGTGTCTTCAAAGAACCAGATTCCTATTGTGAAGAGTGGATGCCTCTGTGGAACTGCATCCTCAATTATGTAAAAGCCACCAACTTATGTTTTGAAGGCGTCTTGCTTTCTTTGCACATTAAAGAGTTTCAAAAAAAATTTAAAAATCATAATTTTATTTTTTGAGTCGGGGTCCCACTCTGTTGCCTAGGCAGGAGTGCAAAGGCATGATCATGACGATCGGGGCTCATGGCAGCCTCAATCTGCTGGGCTCAGGCAATCCTTTCGCCTCAGGCTTCAGAGTAGCTGGGACTACAGGTGTGTGCCACAATGCCTCGCTAATTTTTAAATTTTTTTATAGAAACAAAGTTTTTCTATGTTGCCCAGGCTAGCTTCAAACTTTTGGGCTCAAGCAATCTGCCCTGCTTGGCCTCCCAAAGTGCTGCGATTACAGGGGTGAGCCACCTTACCAGCCAGAACTTTTTGAATATGTATGGAAAATACAATGGGCATAGAGGATCTCAAAAAACCGTTGATTGTGTTATTAGAAGATAAATAAAATAGCACTTCTCAGATGTAAAAACTGCTAAATCTTTGGGACTGTTCATCTGATTTTTCTTAATCAATCAGATTCACAATTATCAATCTACTGACTACTCTGGCAGAGAATGTTCCGATCTGAGAATATCAAGCAAAAATCACAAATATGTATGACTTGCATAAAGTATTTTCACCTTTTGTTTGAAGTGTCAAATTTTACTATTATCCTGTGTTTTTTATTTAATGAATCACTAACTACATTAATAATAATCTTAATTAAATGAAAATGAACATAGCTTTCAAGACATTGGTTCAAATCATCTGTTAAATAAAAAATTCAAAGAGAAGTAACATTCTTTGTGCTCCAGACACTAGATTCTTGACATATGGTCTGCTCTCTTAATCCTGTCAAATGATCCTAGGAGGTAGGCATAATTGCCACTTTATAAAAAAAGAAAAAGAGATTCACACAAACGAATTCACCAGTTCAAGGTCACAGCTAGTAAATCAAGTTCTGGACCTAAGTTCATACCTTTTCCCCTGCATCAGATTGGCTCCAAATAGTTCCTTGTCTGCCTCCTTTATTAATTTATCTTTTCATAATATCATCCTCTCATAGCAGGAGGACAATCTTTTCTTCCTTTTCCTTGGAAATCTGAAGGGATGGATTTATCTATTTGGAAATTCACATGGGCTTCTCCATAAATACTATTCCTACTGATAACACAACCATCAGATTAACCTTTCTAACACAGCGCCACAGATCTAGAAGGTTTTCAAACATGTCAATTTTTTTTTTTTTTTTTGAGTTGGAGTCTCACTCTGTCACCCAGGGCTGGAGGGCAGTGGCATGCTCCTGACCACCGCAGACTCGACCTGCTGGGCTCCGGTGATCCTTCTGCCTCTGCCTTCCAAGTCGCCGGAATACAGGCGTGCGCTCCCGTGCCCGGCCAATGTTTGATTTATTGTAGAGACAAAGTCTCGCCAAGTTCCCCGGGCGGATCTCAAACCCGCAGGCTCAGGCAATCCTCTCGCCTTGGCCTCCCAAAGTGCTGGGATTACAGGCTGAACCACCAAGCCTGGCCATGTCAAGTTTTTCAGGATATGTCTTACAATTGATCTGTAGTAGTGCCCCTCCCCACCCCCAAAAGGCTGTTAGCACATCAATGGATACAAACTAAGACACTTGTGCCTGCAAGTCACTTGGTTAGTGACTGTTGTCAGAGACACCCCACAGTCTTGGGCTCAGAGAACCCTAGCAAATATCCCCTATAAATCCTGCTGAGGAGTGGCAAGGGAGGCAACATGACAGTAAAGGGTTATGGAGATCTGTCGAAGGGCAACACTGGCAGTCCCGAGACCTCCAGTCATCAGCTTAATGTAAAGGCACAGTCCAGGGTTTCAACCGTAAGAATGTGCACATCTTATGGGCAATCCATTTCCATAAAGAATCTGGGCTTCCAGCAGCTGGACAACGGGGTGCTTCAATACCATCCAACATAAACAAGTCCACCAGGCTCTAATCTTCCTGCTGGATTAGAAGATTTTCCCCATAAAGCAAAACATATCCCTTTTCAGTAACTGTTTTCGATGAGAATATCTTCTCTTCTCCCATCTCCTTAGCACGTGAGGCCCCTAATAATGACAAGGTTCAAGAAACTGCTCATGTTCCCTCAATAAAAGCACATAAAACCCCCTGGCTTTGGGTTTGTTTCCGTGGATAAGAAAATGAATGAGATTTAAAAGATGGAAGCTTAAGTCTAAATCTCCCCCAGAAGTCAATGTACTTGGTTGATTTGCAGTGCAGCTTTATAGGCAGGACTGGCTTCTGAAGTTTGGTGGGCTAAGTGATCTATATTTGAGAAAGACTGACTAGCCATTGCTGTCCTATTTGGGTCCCAAGTGGTAAGAAACCCCACCCAGAGTGAAACTGTCTCTAGCATAGCAAAGAGACTCTCTTGTTAAGGAACGTTTCAAATATAGCTCTGCTTAAGGAAAAAGGAAAGCCTGCATTTAGAGAGCAGCACAAAATTACCATGTACAAACTTCCGGGTTATCCCAGCACACAGGGAGAGGTGTGGGTGGGGTAAACCCTTTTCCCTGATGCAGAAATGGACTTTTCAGTGTTCCCAGAATTCCTGGTCAAAGTTACTTGGCTCAAGAAATTCATTCATAGCCATCATTATGATACAATGCTTATCTCCAAGATGAAAAAAAATTCCATATTTCTTCCTTTCCAAATTCATTTATAAATAAGAATTTGTTCCTTTCACAAATGGAGCTGGAGATTTGCCTCCAATTGTAGAACCTCGAGGGAATCTTAACTTGTTGAAACTGGAAGGGACCTCGATGTCCAATGGTTCCCGAGAAGAGTTTCTCTGTAGTGCCACTTGGGACTGAAATTGAAGGAAACTGTGAGGCCCAGGGCAGACCCCTGGTACAGAGTGTCACTATCAATTAGTAATGTCTGCCCTGGTCCTGGGAGAAGGCCATGTGGGGCAGACCATGTCTGATTTGTTCCTTCCTAGTTGACTTAACACATTCTCTTATATCTGGGGTGTTTGGCTTTTGGAGCATGAGGGGAATTTCCACAGGAAGATTGTGGCACTTTTCACCTTAGAGATGGCTCTTGTCTATAAAATCATGTGGGAGCAGCATCAATCTCCTAGTCTTGAAATGCTTTTTTCCTCTAGATTCCTTGATACCCCCTCTAATAGCCTTGCTCCTACCTCCCACCTGCTACACCTGGGTCTTCTCTTTGGTATTCTCTAACTTCGTTAGTCTCCTAACTGGATTTTATTGGGTCTGAGTCTCATTTCTCAACTCTGATGAGTCATCCTTACTATAGCAGTAACTATTCACCACCTCCCTAATATCCTTTCTTTCCTGTTTCCTCACTACTGAACCCCGATGTGGTTGAGGTTGACAGTGTACCTTGCCAAAAGACTGACATTACCCTGCCACCTTTGTCTTTGCGGCGATCAGTGACTAAGTCCTAGAAAGCACCCCAAGGACGGGGCTGACTCAGCTGGTATGTCCCTTTTGTCCTCTTCCCTCCTCCTTCTTCCTGACTGAAGTGTGCATGTAATGTGCTAGAGTTGTGGTGGTCATCTTAGACCAGGAGACTAGGGTGACCAACTCACCCTAGTTAGCCTGAGCCTTTCTTGGTTTTAAAACTTAAAGTCCATTATCCCAGGACCCTCTTGGTCCTGGGCAAACCGACACAGTTGGCCATCCTAGCAGGCAACCCTGCAGATAGAAGTTATTACTGTGGGCATGGTGGAAAAATAAAGGAGCTGGATTCCTGATCATATTGTAGAGTAGGCATATGCAACCAGCAGCCTGCAAGCCACAAGAGGCCCAGGGCAGCGAGTAATGTGGCTGCACAAAATCTTTTAACAAAATGTGCTTTGTTAGCATTTATTTCCTTTGCGACCCCATGTGTAGCTCCATTTTTGAAGTTCACAACCATGTCTTATTCGTGTCATCGCTTTTTGGCAGCATATACATTTGTGAGCAGCTGTTTTCAATAATGAGCACATGAAGAGCAAAATTTGAACAAATGTTTCTGACGAGCACCTTGAGAACTCACTAAGAATTGTGACCACTTCCAGAGAACCAGGCATTGATAAATTAGTTTTACAAAAACAAGGTCAAGTTTCCTACTAGTTTTGTATTGTTCTCATTTTTCTAAACCTTATAACAAAAAAATATAAAAAAGAAGTCTTTGTATGTGGTACACTAACTATATTATATAATTTATGTGCAGCCCACGATAATTCCTACTTACTTCATAATGGCCTAGGGAAGCCAAAAGTTTGGACGTCCCTGTTGTAGAGTCCTTTAACCAGTCTGGACTTCCTACTTCTGCACTTTTTATTATAAAAGAGAAAAATAAATCCCAACTTAAACCATTATTATTTCCTTTTTTTTCAGCTACAGGCATCCAAATTACCTGACTGACTAACTCCCCTGAGCATCCAAATTACCTGACTCACAACCCCTATGACTTCCTGCCTCATTTAAATAAAGATGATTCCCAAATCTGTCTCTTTGGCCTGATCCCTTATTCACTTCCAGACCCAGATAATTTTCTGCTGGGCACCTCCACTTGGACAGGCCCTAGACAAACTCAGTCTCTTTCCCCTCAATCCTGCTCTTCCTCTGTGTTCCAAATCTGAGTGAACGGAATCCCCAGCTACCCAATGACGAGTCAAGACATTTCAGTATCTTTGATTCCTCCAACTTTCTCCTTCTCCAATGTTCTATCGATTTTGATGACTTAATTTCCAAAATTTCTTTCAAAATCATCCATCCCACCAGGTTCCCTCCATTGACCCAGCTTAGAACGCCATCTGGATTATCGCAATAGCCTCCAGTTAAGTCTTCTTGCTTCATTCTTGCCCGACCCTAATCTCATCTCCACACTGTAGCCTGACTGTTATTTCTCTTATGCCAACCTGATCACATCACTCCCAGCCTAAACCGCCAAAGGGGATCCCCACTGTCCTCAATTTATACGCCCCTAGTGTTTTGGTTCTCATACTTAACCACAGCTTTTGTGCTGTCTACATGGCAGACACAGAATTTCTTTTAGTTTCTCTAAGTTAAGGTGCTGGGCTCTTTATTGTTTCAAGCCTTCCCACAAGCTGTGTCCTTTACCTGGGATATTCTTTCATCTCCCTTTCCTCACACAACTCCACTATCCCTTGCTTCCTTCTTAGCTCATGCTATACTTCATTAAGGTCTTAGCTTAACAGAGTTATCATGTACAAATCTCAGTGCACAACCCGTACAACTGTACATGGTGGTCCTGTTTAGATACTGCTTTTTCCAGGCAACTTTTGCTAATCTCCACCTCCAAACATAGTTAGATGTCTCTCTTAAGTGCTTTTCTAGCCTCAGCATTATAGGTTTAATTTTTGTCTGATTATTTGTCTGTATTTCCCACTAGCATATAAGAACACATACCATATCTGCCTGTCTCCCAGTAGGAGCTCCCTATATTTTTGAATAAATGAGTAAACTTCTTCCTGATTGTTTTATTATGCTTATATATAAAGCTGCTTTAAATTTTTTTATTATGGAGCTCTCTCATTAGGTTTAAATTTCATACCAATTGCTCAGTGTTCTGTTATTCTAGAAAATAATGATATTTGATGAGAGCTGTAACTTTACTGGCAACTCACAGCATATTTATTCTTTTCATATATGCCCCTACGGTTAATATTTTGTGAAACAAATTCTCACTATATCAAGATACACAAAGGATTGTTGAAAGGCACAACAATTCCTTGCCTTTCTGGAACACAGTGTTTGTGGGAAGCATTCAGAAAATGTTTCAGTATGTGACATTTGTAGATTAAAGAGAGCTATAGCTTTTATCAGCCTCAAATTTTGAGGAGTTCCAAAGTGCAGAAATCAGCAATATATGGAAAAATGATAAGGTCAGCATGGCTCGGCCTTCTCGAAGGTCATTTGGGATCTCCCTGACAACGGGGAAATTATTCTCATATCATAGCTAACACTACAAAAGACATCCTAAAAGATTGCAAAGCATTAAGCCTGGCAAAAAGCAAAATAATGCCAGGAGGCAAACTCCAGTGTAAACAATCTGCCAACATTTGAAACCACAACCACAGCTGTGTGTTCCACCCTCTGTCATAGGGTCTGGAAAGAGTGTAGCTTTAAGCCCTGTTGGCCCAAGTGGCAGTTTTAGAAGAGAAGTTTACCTTAGCAACTACCAACAGAAAACCAAGTGATGAACTCACAGTGAAAGGTCAGGGAAGATTTGGAGAGGAAGCTTCACTTTACATAGTATTTAGCAAAGTATGAAAACAAACCAAAAAAAAGGGCCACGTTACCCGATAGTGTTTGCTCTGTCAAAGATCAGTTCCCAAAACCCATTTTCTACTACATGACTTGTCAGGTAGGGAAGATATTCCCTGGAACTTAGAAATGACCCTCTATTTAAAGTAAAAGAAACGTGGACAGTGATAGTATCAGAGGACAACGGATAACTGAATTCACTCTGCAAGTTCCCCAAGTATACCTGGCAGGAAAAAAAGTACTCTTCTATGGAATAGGTGTTCATTCACAAGACAAGGGGTGTTGACTCTATCTTATCAGTTTTGCTGACAATGCTGCTGAAGCATAGCTGAATACTTTTTTCTCATGTATTAGGCGATTCTGTCAAACAAAAGGAGTTATATACATTTTATTCATTCAAACCAGAAGGAAAAAGGGCATCTATGAAATTTCACCATGACACAGGTAAATAACAATATATGTGTGTATATAGTTATATATATATATATATATATATATATATATATATACATACACACATATTATGTATCACTATACATCTATATTCACTTTTATTTGCACTTTTACATTTCAAGCTCTGCATTTATGTCTTTTACAAAGGATAAAAGCAAGTGAGAACAAGAACATTCCATTTAAAAAATTTATCTGTAAAGGTAAGCACATTTCATTTTTGTTGCATTATAGTGAAGACATGCAATGTTGGGCACATAATATTAGAAAGAAGAGGTTAAATGACGGCAAACCCCATAATATCTGTAGAATAAGCAATCTGATCTAGATTAGTGAATTTAAAATTTTTTTCTCCCAAGCATAATTTAACACAAAAGACCATCAATTAGCAGAGCAAAGAAGGATGGCTGTGATTTAGCATGTAGACTAAACAGTTTCAATAGAGTCATCTGTTGTCCGGGTCAATTTTCCTTACTGTCTGTTCTTGCCCGGTCGACATCCCCTACAGGGGCCTCTGAAGCTTGTTGTCTGAACCTAGAGAAAGGTTGGAGCTCTGACTTTAGATGCAATCTTGGGTCGTCTAAAATATGGCAGTCTAACACCATGTCCTTCCTGCTCTAAACCTGACTCTTGCCCCTTTGGAAGATTTTCCCAGTTTGCAGGTGTTTGGTTTAGCACACGAATTCCCTCTCTGCACGTCTATGTAAGTAATCATATTCATGTTGGCTAAGAAGTCTTCACTTGCCAAATAGTCTTTCTTGGATTCAAGCCAACATGTTCTACGTTCCTTCTAACCCAGTAGTTCTCAATCTTGGTTGCACCTTAGAGTCACTGAGAGAGGGTTTGGTGTGCAATACAAACTAGACATCTTTCCTGGTGACTCTAAAGTCAAGCCAGGCTTGAGAAGCACTCTTCTTATCTGTTTATGTTGCTCCTTTGGTTCTAACACAGCAGAGCCTTGGTCAGATCAGTGAAGGTAGGACTGGTGTCTGTTTTACTCACCCCTCTACTTTCAATGCCTGGCACATAATAGATATTCAATAAATATAGGCCAAATGCATTCAGCTGTATACCCTGTCAGTCGCTCACCTAAGGTACAGATGGTTTAAGATAAAGGCAACAAATTTAAGTGCAAGAACAATAAACACTGAAAATGAAGTTCCTGTTAATATTTTAGAACCCCTCCTTAATATGATAAATAAATGTGTGACTATGTTCCTGAGGCTTATACGAAATCACAGTAAAGCTGGAAGATGACAAGACGATGAGTTGGTTGCCATGGAGACTAGGGTTTTGATAACAATAACACTGACAGCAGCTGTGTTCATTCCTGACCATTTTAGCGCATGTAACTATTCACAAAGCACTAGGTCATGATTAAGCCTTGTAGTAACACCATGATAAGATTGGACCGTCATCATCCTTTGTTTCACAGATAAGGAAAGCCTGGCTTTCTCTCTCTCTACCCTTCTGTGATGGGGCCTTCCTGAAGCTTCTGCACATGGATGACTCTTGAGGAAACACCCTGGACTCCAGCACAGCTGTGGGCCAAGCCAAGGGAGAATAGGGTGACAAAGAATCACACGAGTGTCAGCTCTCAGGCTCCAGGGCCACTCTCTCCATGTGGGCTCACTATGTCTTAATGAGTGAGTGAATAAATGAATGAATGATCATAAGTAATACAGAATGACACATAATTCAAAGATATGAGAAAGTGAAGATAAGTTTCTCTCGTCTCCCCCGTTCCTGAGACATCTTCCCAAGATACTTTATTCATATACAAATATATAAACACATACTTAGATACAGCCTTTCATTTTTACACAAATAGTTAACATAGTATACACTCTTCTGTGCCAGGCTTTTTTTCACTGAATATGTCTTGGAGATTGTTACATTATTTATCTATCTATCCATCTGCCTGTCTAAAGCTGCCTCATATTTTTTAACTGCTGCATAGCTTTCTATTGTATAAAGGTGCCATTATTATAAACATTTCCTCCAATTTCTAGTTATTAAGAGCAATGTGGTGATAAATCTTGTACCTAGGACTTAGCACACATTTCTGAGTATAGTCATGGAAAAAGAGCCGCTAATATTTCTTTTATGTGATTTCTCTGGCTTATTTTTTTTCTATTGGGTTGTGGGGCTTTCATTACTAACTTACAGAAATTCTTTACATATTAAGAAAATTAACCTCATATTTGTCATATGGACTGCAATGTTCCCCCAATTCACCACTTGCCCTTTGATTTATAATCTTTTTAATGCAAAATTTAGTGAGTTTTGAAAACATCTTATATTTACATAAGCATAAGACATATCTAGCTTTTTTAAAGGGACCTTTTTTTTAAAAAACAGCACACATGATTATCCCTATAATAGCAACCTTTTACAGGGGGGCCTATTTAAGGTCAAGTCATGTGCTAGCCACTCACTAAATGCTTATCTTTTTAAGCCACCACTACAGTCCTATGAGAAAGGTACCGTTGGGTCACTGTACTGATGGTGCCCCCAAATTATTTAGACCTAAAGGTAGCTTGAAATAAAATTACTAAACCCTGTGGAGTTTGTCTTTGGTATCTTCTCAACTTTTCAGTCAAGCTTCTTTCCTCACCATGGTGTTTCTTCACTCTTGTCTCTCCTCCTCTCTATCTACAGCCCTCAGGTCCCTCACTACATATCCTGTAAACACTCAGAACCTACTCCCTGAGTTTTCCTGCCATCTCTCAGCTATTCTCTACCAGGCTATAAACTAAACAGCAACCCCAAGTTTGAAGAGCGCAAAAGCAAATTTTAAGATGCAATAAATTGGCCAGGGGTGGTAGCTTATGCCTGTAATACCAGCACTTTGGGAGGTGGAGGTGAGAGGATTGCCTGCGCTCAGGAGTTGGAGACCAGCCTGAGCAACTGGGCGAGACCTCATCTCTACAATCAGTAAAAAAAATTAGCCGGGCGTGGTAGTGCACACCTGTGGTTGCAGTTACTTGGAAAGCTGAGGCGTAAGGATCACTTGAGACATTGCTTACTTAAGAACCTACACTATACCAGGTACTGTGCTAGGTACCATGTATGACATTTACTAAATGTTCACAAACCTTCCCATGAGGCATAAATTATTATCCTCACTTTACACACAAGGAACTGAGGCTTGGGGAAAGTTGATAAAGCAGGTAGAGACTGCGGTGACCACGAGTGTGCCTCTGCACTACAACGTGGGTGACAGAGTGAGACTCCAAAAACAACAACAAAAAATGCAATAAATTCGAATGCAAATAAAATGAGAGCTATAAAAATTAATTGATATGGTAAGAGGCAGGGAGTACTTCCAGAATCAGACCAAGTAGGAAACTTCTTTTGCCTGCACATGTGTCCAGCCCTGGCTAGACTGAGAAGAGCATCAGCAAGCCCCTCTGGAATTGGAACCACTGTGAATTTTACAGGAAAAATGTCCAGGATTTAGACTCAGAAGATCCTTCCTGGTTTTACCTCTGTTAGCCATGAGTCCTGCAGTAATACTGTGGCTGGTAGCAAGAGCATGGGTTCTAGAATTAGATAGTTCTTACTTTGAATAACAATTCAGCTAATCAGTGCATGACTTCAGGAAACTTTATCAACTGTCCCCAAGCCTCAGTTCTTTGTGTGTAAAGTGGGGATAGTAATTTATGCCTCATGGGAAGGTTTGTGAATATTTAGTAAATGTCATGCATGGTACCAAGTACAGTACCTGGTATAGTGTAGGTTCTTAAGTAAGCATGGTCTCAGATTTCACCATCTTTAATACTTTAATACTGTTCTATCAAAAATTTTATATTGAAGTCATGAATATTAGAGTTTCCTCAAATTCTATCACTCGTGTACCACCTTTGGGGTTTTGCCATATCTGTGCATCAACGGTACTAATATTACTTAATACTTTTCTTTAATTGTGCTAATCTTCGAAAAACATATTTATTTTAGTTGGCTCCTTAGCATATTACCCATGAAATTGGGAGTTGTGCTGGTTAGTCCAGTATATTGTAAAATACAAGCATTATTGTTATTATTATTATTTGAGTTAGAGTCTCACTCTGTCTCCCAGGATGGAATAAAGTTGCACATTCACAGTTACTGCAGTCACGTCCTGCAGTCACGTCCTGCTCAGGCAATCCTTCCCCCTCAGTATCCTGAGTAGCTGGAACTACAGGTGCATGCCACCATACCCAGTTACCTTTTCTATTTATTGCAGAGATAGATAAAGTCTTGTCAAGTTACCCAGGCTGGTCTCAAACTCCTGGGCTCAAGCAATCCTCTCTTCTTTGCCTCCCAAAATGATGGAATTACAGGTGTGAGTCACTGAACCTGGCTACATACATAATTATTAAAATAGAAAATATGGCTAGGAGTCACCAAAAATAAACCCTGAACCCTCATGGCATGCATTCTACACTTTGGGAAACACCAGTTTATGTGCAAGTTGTTTATTATATTTCCAACCTTTCTCTTTCAAATCCTGGAAGCTAAGACCCAGAGAGGGCAAGAAAAATGTATCAAAGTAAACCAGACAATTGCAGAATTGAAACAAGAACCTGGATACCAGGTCCCTGTTTCCATCAGTCTCTTAAAATACCTCTAGTTGAAGCCAAAGTTAGAATCCTGCTGCAAAGCTACAAGATTAACATGGTGGTATCCTGAAGTAACCTTGTCTTTCTACCACTGTTATTATTTCTTCAACTAGGAAACCTAAAAGGCAGCCCTTTCCTCCTGGAACATGCCCGATAGTGCATAACTGAGAGGACCTAGCTATGACCCCTGCTTCGTTTGACTATAGAAGCCCAGGGGCAAATGGAACCAAACAGAGGAAGGCAGAGAGATTTGAAGTTGTCAACGCTGTATACTTTTTGGAGGCTTTTCTGGAAGTTGTCTGATCTTGTTTTATTCTCTCCCAGTCAAACACTCTCAAATGTATCAAAGTCTTCTGGATATTTCTACTGGTTGTCTCCAAAAATTTAGGATATGTTTAAATTCTCTGCCTTATTTTTAAACCAAGAAATCCCTAAACACTCCTTAATTGAGCAATAATAAAATTAAACAGTCATAATGAGAAGATTTTGGGGGTCCTACAGAAGTAGCAACAGTGCAGGCCGTTCTGCGGTGAGTCCTTTCTCTCTCTCTCTCTCTCTCTCTCTCTCTCTTTCAAGTTGGACTCTCACTCTGATGTCCAGACTGAAGTGCAGTGGCACACTCACTGCTACCACAGCATCTGCTGGGTTCTGGTGATCCTTCTGCCTCAGCCTTCCAACTAGCTGGAACTACAGGCATGCGCCACCATGTCTGGCTAATTTTTAAATTTATTGTAGAGACAAGGTCTCACCAAGTTGCCCAGGCTGGTTTCAAACCCCTGGGCTCAGGCAATCCTCTCACCTCTGCCCTCCAAAGTGCTGGGATTATAGGCATGAGCCACTGCACCCGGCATCTCACCTCTTTCTAAGTATCAACCTCAGCCAACTAAGAGTTGAGAATGCTATAATAGATGTATGTTGTTTTTACCTTCCCAGCATTCATGCCCCCCAAATTCTGGTTAGCAGTATAGGCCAGGTGTGGTGGCTCATGCCTGTAATCCTATCACTCTGGAAGGCTAAGGTGGAAGGACTGCTTGAGCCTAGAAGCTTGAGACCAGCCCGGGCAATACAGAGAGACCTTGTCTCTACAAAAAAAAAAAAAAAAAAAAAAAAAAAAAAAAAAAAAAAAAAAAATAA
>NW_007248589.1:356965-366158 GCF_000164805.1 Carlito syrichta
AAAAAAAAGAAAGAAAGAAAAAGAAAAAATTAGCTGGGTGTGGTGGCATACATCTGTAGCCCCAGCCACTTGAGAAGCTGAGGTGGAAGGATTGCCTGAACCTAGGAGGTCGTGGCTACAGTAGCCATGATCATGTCACTGCACTCCAGTCTGGGCAACAGAGTGAGAATCTGACTCAGAACAAAACAATCAAAAAAACAGTATCATGATTTTTTTCTTTGGGAAACTCATCCTTCCTTATTTTCAGTCCAAATTATTTGAGTGGGGTTGACCCTTTCTCAGGGACGGCTATGCGACCTAGGCTTGACCAATCAGATAATTCAGACCCTTTGACACAGTGACTGATCCAGAGAAAAGCGTATGAACCAGCTCATGTAAATGAGGTTCAATTACGTATGAGAATTGCATTAGTACCATTAGGAAGGAGAAAGCTTTCTTTCCAAGAGGACTATCTATCAGCTATAAAAATTTTGGATATCAACAAGGGTACCTGCATAATGAACATTTGTATATCTAACCCTGAATTGAACCTCACATCTTTAAAATAAAAAAATAAAATAAATTTGGATGCCTCCATCTGCTAGAGTCCATGAAGAAGGTTTCCTTAAAATATGAAGCCAGCACAACAGATACAGAGCTAACAGCTATGAAGAGAGGGGAGATGAACTGGATAGCACCCTTATGCCCCTAGATGCACCTGAAGCCAGTTTTTTTTAAACCTTTTATTTACATTAATTGATAAAGTCACTCTTTAAGCCAGTTTGAATTAGAGTATTTTTTTCTTACTTTGGGTCAAAAAGAGCCCTGTCAATGCAGAAGTCTGAGTGGGTGCATGATGTGTTGGTTTCAATCATAAGAAAACAGGGAAAGGGAAAAAGAGAGGCAGACGTTGTGAACAGGACAGGAGAGGGTGGTCAGGAGACCAGTTTCTTAACTAAACTTTGTTCTTACTCAGTTATGTGGCCTTGAACTGTGAGTTAACTCTTCAAGTCTCTGTTTCTGCATCTGTAAAGAAAGTGAGCAATCAGTACTATAGTTCTCAGACTACTGTGGAGTCTGTGGAACCCTGTGGAGAGTCCTGAAATGCCTCTTATGTATATTCTATGCCAGCCTTTCTCATAAGGTTTGTTGAAAGAATGAGATCCACTGTTAAGATGGATAGTTGATCATTCCAATTTTGTTTATGTTTAAGTCTAAATTGGATAAGGCTCAGCTGGAGCCCAGTAAGAATGTGGTGCCTGGTTAATATTTTCTACTCTATGTTAGGAGTTGGTCAGAAACCAAGGTCAATAACTCAGTCCCTGGAGGGTTTATTAGTTTTTTGTGGACATAAAATTTTGTTAATGGTTATGATCTGCCTGTCTAGTCTTGAGAATTGTCTTAGGGGTGTGGATCATTGGTTACCCACGGGGCTGGGAAAAGGAATGTGGATGATTCCAGATAGTCACTAGCTGTGCCTTAAATGGCAACACAAACACCATTGGCAATGCTCAGTGCAGGCAACCTCTTCATAGCTAGAAAACAGAGGGTGGTGTGTTTCAAGATTTTTTTTTACCCCTCAAAACAGAGTAGAAAAAGCTTAGAAAGCAAATAGCACTTGTTATACAATCAATTACAAACGCCTGATGTGTATCCACAGTATTCTAAATTAATATGGATTTGCTTTTCCTTCTAGAGACAACATACACATTGTAGGGAAAATCAGATAGGAGAATAACTTTTATGAAAGCCTATGAAAGCATTTTTATGAAAACAAATTATTATGTTTATACTACAATATATTAACTTCAAGGCAAGTTCTGGCACTGTATGCAAACTTCAAGTGTTTTTAAAATTTTTTGAAAATGTATCTTAAAAAATAAATTTTAGCACCATTTGCCAGAATGTGTTTTCCACCCCTATAGTCAAAACAATTTTCTTTGTTTTATTTCACATAAAAATTGTGACTGCAACTAAAGTCTACATAACAAATATATGTTCCAAGAATAATATTGAGCTTGCCAACAGTAGCTAAATACTTAATTTACTTTAAATACATGCTGAAAGATAATAAACTAAAAATGAAAATGATTTTTCTATTTGTCCTTCTAGATTCTGCATAAGTAGGAGTTTTTCTATTAGAAAACTATTTTCAGTAGTACATAACTTAGTTAATTTATATTAATACAAAAATAAAAATCACATATATCTTCAGGCTTAATTTTTCTTGTTGATTAACTTCTGAATTCTATTATTATGCTTACAAGTGCTATAGATACACAAAAACCAGCGGGGGAACAGGGTGATTAATCTTAGGAGAGGGCAATAGTTAGGTGAGACTAGACAAAGTCAAGATAAGAGGCAGGGAAAGGGTTAGTTGAGGGCAAGCTATGAATGTGTCAGAACATTATCTCAGGATCTGGAAACAAGTAGTGGTCTGATAGGATCCAAATTGGGAAACACAGATGGTTTCAGTATTAGACAAAGTCAGGAGGACAAGACTTAAGATAGCCAGGAATATGTGTCAACACTGGGACAAAAGATTCAGATCTACTGGATGATAGGCAGTTAGTTTCAGACAGCACCTTGGATAGCTCCCCGGGTAAGAGGTGCTTTGACAAAGCTAAGACCCTAAGAAATGATGAATCTTACCCTCCAAGTCCCAGACTTCCCAGTTGGTACCACTCCTTGATGGAATGAACTTGGATCCAGAACCCTTGTGAAACCACTTAGAATATTCCACTAGAGTGTTTGACTGGAAGCCCAAGAGACAATGTTTATGGCCCTTGCTAAAAGACTCTTTGGCAATGGCAGTAGCTGAGAGGAAAGCAGTGTTGCCCCAAACTTCAGATAATTTGCTTTCTAAATGGTTTAGCCTGCCTAATTTGGGAACAGAAGTTCATCTCAGGAGTGACATTACTGTAAATGACAAGGGGCATTGTAGTGCAGTTTTAATGTTCACATTTGATTTTTTATTGTCTGTTTTGGGTATTTATATTTGTAGATTAAAAGAAGTGTGATATACTAAGTTATATATTTATTAAATGTAGTAAAGTTCTATATTGAAACAAGTTTAATTTTGCTTAAGAAGTTGCTTCTAAACTTCAGCTATAGCAAAGTTCATGATTAAAGAAAAAATTCTGGGTTTGACATTCACACAGTTATTTGTTGTCAATTTTTCCCCCTCTATGATCAAGCACTATTAGCAGTGGAGAGAAGTTGCCTTCAGAATCCTTACCTGTAGAGCCTAAAGTCTCTTGCATTCAAAGACATATTATTTATCTTAAAGTTCTTTGGCTGTATTTGCTTTATGCCATCAGTGGATTATAACAATAATCAAAAAATCAAACTCATTCCAAATGGCTTATTCACTGAATTGGAAACATGACATTTAGATTATTTTTATTTTTATTTTTGAGTTGGAGTCTTACTTTGTGGCCCAGGCTGGAGTACCGTGGCATGCTCATGGCCACCGCTGCCTCGACCTGCTAGGCTCAGGCGATCCTTCTACCTCAGCCTTCTAAGTAGCTGGAATTAAAGGCACGCACCACCACACTCAGCAATTTTTTGATTTACTGTAGAGATGAGGTCTTGCCAAGTTTCCCAGGCTGGTCTTGAACCTGTGGGCTCAAGTAATCCTCTCACGTAAGCTTCCCAAAGAGCTGGGATTATAGGCGTGAAGCACCACGTCTGGCCTGACATTTAGATTATTAATTAAGTGAATTGGAGATTTGTATAGAATTAACCTAGGAAAGGAATCAGACAAAAGAAAAGAAACATGCTGTAAATGGAGTAAAGGTTGGGTAGGGAACAAGGTAAGATGAGAAAAGAGAGCCACTGAGGATACCCATCCACTGTGTGATTGTGACTATGTGGAGCCCAAGACATGGTGATGTGATGCCAACTCTGAGTTCATTCACTCAATAATATTTGTTGAGTATCTACTCTGTGCCAGGTACTGTTCTAGGCCCTGGAAACAAAGTCATAAACAAAACAGATGTTCATGACATTATTTACTCTTTTCTGGCAATTTTAAGTCAGATCCCCTTGGGTGAGAGCTATCTGGATGGCAACCCTTCAAAGACTAAGGCCAAAATACTACACAAGCAGGCGACTAATAGGGGATGGGTATGTCAGACCTGGAAGTGGGGAGAAGGAAAAATCTGAGTAAGAATTTAGGGGTCATGAGTCCCCCACCTCACACAAACTACTCTCACAGTATATAAATCGAGAGGTGTCAGAAGACAGAAAGTGGGATGTTGAAGCCAAGGAGGAGTAGACATATTACAGGAGACATAGGTGGCACTTAGATTTCTTGTGTCATTTCTTTGAGATCACAGATTTGTTAACATTAGAAAAGACTTGAGAAGTCGCTGAGTCCAGTTCTCTCTCTCAACTGTTCTTGTCTCTTAGCTAATGAGAAGTAAAGCCAGAGTATGTCCATCTTTCCTGAGATGTCAGCAAGGTATTTCTCTTTGTGACTTTCACATTTTAATTGTGTCTGACTGAAGAATCTCTTTGATAACAATAGCTAATTGACTCACATTAATAAATATAAATTCCAGGTCTACAGAGCAGTCATCTTGTTTTTTTTCCTTAGGTCCCTGATAGGCTGGACTTTGGCTTGTAACAGAGGTATAAGAAGGAGAAACCAGGGGTAAGCATAGAAAGAGGAACACAGCCAAGGGAACGGAATGCAAGAAGTTCTCTGGCTTCTTTCATTGAAAGGTATCATCCCTGTCTTCAGTTAAAACACCCTTTCTGGCATGTGACTTAAATGCAATAGACTGTTCTTAAATATAATAGACTTGTCATAAGTGATTGATCAAACAGGACTTGCTTTGGCTTAGGATACATAGTATATCCATGCACAAAAATATTCACTGAACTGAGGAGCCCTTTACTACTTTGGTTATAGAATAAGCAACACTTAAAAAAAAATGCAACTGAAATGTGAACTGTTTTCCAAAAATTCAGTCCAAAACAAATATAACCTTGTAAAACTAAAATGAGAGCGTCCCATGGATGCACACTTTAAATGGAAATATTAAACTACTACAGTGCTGCTTAAACATCAATGATACAACAGAAATACAAGGGAGAGAGAAGGCAACAGTGGAGAAGTCACCACCTTTCACATCTTTAAATGATTCCTGTTTTCAGGAAAAGACAACAGTTTTCGAAAGTTGGTAAGATTGGCTATTCTGGATTCTGATTTTACTTTTAAAATTAAATGTCCTATGTTTTCTCTTTGTTAATTCAATCTTTAGTAGAAGATGCTAGGAGCTAAGATAAACTTACTTTGAAATTTCACTGATGATAGATAGTGTTTTCTAGAATATTCCGATTGTATCTTAATTTTTTAAATACATTTTCAATATTACTTTTGGGTAGTGGGGTGATGGAGAGGCATTTATTAGAAGGTTCTGATTTGCAGGTGGCATTGTATTATGGGCCAAGAGTGAACCAGGTAGGGGAAATTGCTTCTTATACTTGCAGGTCTGAAAGAACAGGGAATTGCCTCTCTTCAAAGAAAAGTAACTTTCATGTTGGCACTGTTCTCTAACCGGCTCTCCAACAGTAATTATGCCAGAAACAGACTCAAACCTGGGCTAAAGTCTGTTGTAGCAGGCTCTCTAGACATCAGGCTACAAGAGTTCTTGACTTTCTTTTCAGATAAAAGGAAGGCCAGCTACTTGTTTGAATTCTTAGATTAAAAGACACGGGATATACATAAAGAAAAAAAATGCCCTGATATTCTTGCAGAAGTTAGAAGCCAACAGCACTCCAAATCAGAAATAATTGAGGTAAAAGCATAGAAACCAGTGAGTAAAAAACCATATTTTTCATCCACTCTTCTAATATGTGAATTACAGACTTACTTCCATGGGAAAATTACAGTTGACTAAAGCTTGACTCTTGAAGACAGCTTTTTAAAAGAATTTTTTTACCTAATGAATTTTGCATTCCGGAACAACTAACAACTATAATTCAAGGTGCTTTCTGGAGTTTACATAGAGCTGCTACCCACACTATCTTATTTGAGCTTTCCAACAATCATCTGAAGTGACTATTAGTATCCCACGTTCATTCTTTATATCTTAATATTTCATGGTCTGTATCAAGAGGCAAGATGGAAAATCCTTAACATTTGCTCCCTTCCTTCTCCCTGCATTTTCCCCATCCTATAGGCCTAAGCCACACCCATCTCAGAGACCTTTCCAGAGCTGTGACAGTCTGGTATGTCCTGGCTGCATATCTTTTATCTTGACCGGAAATGAGATGATCACATATAGGAATATCTGGCATAGGCACAGCAGGTGAGTATTAGATGAATCAAGTTTAATTGGTTAGCTTCCTTAGATATCCCCTGGAGGAAGTAATGGCCTCAAGGGGCCTCCAAAACAAAACAAAACAAAAGATTATCTCATGAAACTTCTTTTGCTTGGTGAGTTGAGCCTGGGCTAGCTCATATGGTGAACAGGTGGCCTTCAATTTGCCAAATCTACCTATAAGCTTTCACACACTTTGGGAGATTGGTTAAAATCTTGAAGCCATCAAGAGACTCAGCAAGACTGGGGACTAGTTAGGAAGTTTAATTGTTTTTGAAGAGTCTGAACATTATCCCCCCATTTTATTTTTGTACATACATAAAAGTCAAACAACAGACAAATTCATAATATGAAACACTAGAGTTTTGTTTCTGTTGTTCTAAAAATGCTTTGGTGCACGAAAAACTGGCATAGCAAGCTATAAAAAATAAGGTATAACAAACTCATCTCATGCAAAGGGCAGGAGAGGACAGTCCCTCCTTGGTCATCAATCACAATGACACGTAGAAGGCCGAAGTCAGCTCTCTACTCACTGATTTGGCCTTTCCCTCCCCCTCCAGAAAGGTTCTTGTGGCTTTCCATTGCTCTCAAGCCCAAGATAAACATCCTCAAGATCTGACTTAGCATCTATCACTAGACCAAACCACATTACCTCATTTTCCTGGTCTCCTCCTACTCCCAAATTAAATCTTACTTCTGGCCTGCCCTTCGCTTTCTCTGTCTCATCAAGTTCTCCTTTGCATTAAACAAACATCTGAGAGTCCCTCTTCAGCCAGACTTTCAAAAAACAAAATTGCTTTTCAGCTCTGTGTAAACCCATTTGGCTCATGAAACATTTATTAGGTGCCTGCTTTATGCCAGGCATAAAACAAAAACACATCAGAAGGCCTACCTCAGTGAGACAACAGTCTACCGTGGATGTACTATGTTCAAAGGTTGACTGAATCGGGCACCTAACCAGATCAGTAACCCCAAATCTCTCTTCACTAACACGAAGCAAAAAAAAATTTTCCTTCTTTGTGTGCAGTGAAAACACTTCAGAGGATTTGTAAAAGTTAGGTGTTTCCACACTATTTTTCACAAAATAGGAACTAGACCTGTTTTGGAATTAAAACCTTCCTGACCATTTAGAAACTTTGTAATATTTTCCAATCCTCGACGTTCAGTTTGCATTTGGCCACAGCACACGGTAGGAAGAGCCGTTGACCGCCAACTCACAGATTGGCAATGACACATGGAAGCCTAGGAAACTGACTGTGTCAACAAACAATACTCCCAAATACTCACGCAACTCAACCAACTGTCACTGCAAGCTCTATCCCTGCAGAGCGAGGCACTTTTTTTCTTCCTTTTTTTTCTTAACAAAGGGCCTTAAGGTAAAAACAAAAAATCCAGCAATAGGAAATGATTAGATTATGTCCATATTAAAGACTGCTAGGCAACTATTTTAAAAAACGAGGTAGGTCTATATTTTAACTTGGAAACAGAGTTTAAAATGTTTCAACATATACAAAGTAAGAAAAAATAATATTTAGCAATAACACTTGTAATTACATAACATCTAACCACCAAGAAGCTCTGTTTACAGACAAACTTTCATTCAGTTTTAATCGACTGCAGCTGCACATGCTTCCACTCAGCCAGATAAAGGGCAGGTGTGTTTTGCTTGTGTTGGGGACAGGCCGAAGGCACACCTGTCAAATAACTTCCACAAGGTTGCACAGAGAGCTGTGGATCCCCGAGAGGTCCCCTGAAAGCCATCTATTCATGTGTCCATGTTAGGTCTCTGGTTTGTAAAGAGCAGATTTATTGTGACATCTGAGAATAAACAAGTAGCCATTTTCCTGTCAAAAACTCAGAAGTGGCCATTAGTGTGCAGTTTAGAAGCAATGAGTCAAGTGCTCACAAATAACACATGAAGGCTGACCAGACAACAAACCCCCTTGGCTTTGATTCATAACCCCCCAGCAGACCACCCACACTGCATGCTCAAGGACCACGTGTGCTCGTCAACAGAACAATGAGATCTGACACTCTAGGGCTGTTTATACTCATGGCACTGTACTGGTTCGCTCAGTAGGAGAGGATAATAGTTAATGTCATTCATATAGCAGCTTATAATGTCATGAATCTGTTCCTTGAATAAGCCCTTTGAGAGCTTCTGTGTCACAACATCGCAAAATCATCTTATATCTATGTGTATACACAGCAGTCTATACCAGTGGGACTTACTGTTTCAGTTCTGCTAACAGTGTAGGTGAGTGGGCCAATAGTCACCTGTTTATGGCATCTCAGGGCTTCTCCTTCTTGGGGTGGGGGGCAAGTAATGCATGCTTCATTACCAATGGGTATACATCAGAGGCCAAGAGATGGTGGCCCAGTTCTGTGCCTTGTCCACAAAGCACACCAGCTAAGTGGAGGCTGGAATGAAGACCAATTCTGGAAGATGGCTCTCTCTGTGCTAACTCAGATGAAAAGTTTTAGGAGTAAAGACCAACTGGGGCTGGGCACCTGAAGCAGGCTGGGTTTGCTCTGGGCCGTCCAACCTCCCCACTTCCTAAAAGGGTGGAATTCCGGAGGAAAGGAAGGCTAGACATTTCTTTTAAAAATTCTGGAGTTGCCCTAGGCCTAGAGACTTGAGTGTACAAAGCCTGGGGATGAGGATTTTTGGTAGTAGGATGCTGTAGGTTGTATGATAGGAGACTTGACTATCCATTGTTTCTTAGTTAACAGCTGAGATGAGAAAATAACTTTTATCTGAGGAATGCAAGTCCTTTTAAACTGCCAGTCCCAGAGAGGCATTAAAATGAGACAGCAAGCCGGGATCGGTGGCTCAGCCTGTAACCCCGCGCCTTTGGGAGGCTGAGGTGAGTGGATTGCCT
>NW_007248589.1:366197-460589 GCF_000164805.1 Carlito syrichta
GGCCGGAAGCGGCCACTGCACTCCAGTCTGGGTGACAGAGTGAGACTCCAAAAAAAAAAATGAGACAGCAAGCACACTCTGCTCCCCCTCTGAGCTATGTATTCAACTCTTGAAACTTGCTTGCTATTGCCACAAGTAGCTATAAGTTAACTTAATAATGCCACACTGGATGCCATAACCCACCCTTTACAGCTTAACACAAGTACAGTCAACCACTAATTGGTGTTATTTCTGTAAACCAATGAGAATTCCTGACAAACAACTTTGAATCTGCTTGCTCCCTGTCCCCCTGTTTTGCCTTTAAAAACCTGCTTGTAACAAAGGCTGAACAGAGCTCATATACAAAGTGACTTGGGTTTGAGTCTTCCAGGTAGCTGTCCTCACTTTGGCTCAAATAAATGCTTTATTTTGTGTCTCAGCCTCTTCCTTTTAGGTTGACACAGCATAAAAACAGCATGTAGGCACTTTGAAAGATACCCTACAAGGAACTCAAATGTGATAAAAGGAAAAAAGCCAACAGCCTATTAAAAAGTGGGCAAAATATATGAATAGATACTTCTCAAAAGAAGACATACAAGCAGCCAACAGATACATGAAAAAGTGCTCAGCCTTACTAACCATCAAAGAAATGCAAATCAAAACCACACCGAGAGACCACCTAATTCCAGTCAGGATGGCCGTCATTAATAACTCAAAAAACAACAGGTGCTGGAGAGGATGTGGGGAAAAGAGAATGCTTCTACACTGTTGGTGGAAGTGTAAATTAGTACAACCTCTGTGGAAAACAGTATGGCAACTTCTAAAAGTTCTAAAAATTGATCTTCCATTTGACCCAGCAACTCCCTTCTGGGAATATACCTGGAGGAACTCAAAGCATTCTACAAAAAAAGATACCTGCACACATGTTTATTACAGCACTATTCACAATAGCAAAAACATGGAACCAACGGTCCTGCCCATCAGAAGTGGACAGGATAAAAAAATGCTGTACATATATATGATGGGATATTACGCAGTCATAAAGAAGGACAAAATTGTGGCCTTTGCAGCAGCTTGGATGGATTTAGAGTCTATCATACTCAGAGGTGTGTCACAGAAACAAGGGACTGAGTACCACATATTCTCACTCATAAGCAGACCCTGAACATTTATTATAATACTATAAGAAAGGGACTGGCAGTAGTGAGAAACTGCCAGGGGAGGGGGAGCACATAACATCAATAAGCGTTCCTGATCTCAAATCAGAAGTGAGGACCACAGGGAGGCCCAAACTTCATCTGTACGATGACCTCTTATATACCTAATCCTGAATTGTACCCCGCATCTTTAAAAAGGAAACAAAGGAAAAATACCACTGAATGGGACCTAAGGTAAAACTTGAACACTCTGAAGGGGTAGGAAAGTATTATCAGATTGATTTAGGGTTAGTAAAATACACAGATTAAATCATGTTTGATCTTACAAAGCCACTTTGGATACGTATTCTGCATACAAGACTGGTTCACAACAGCAAACGAGCTCCTAATTATCATGATCTTACAAACTGTGTACTATAGCAGTGACTTATTTTCTAGTTCCCAATAAAAAAAAATTATAAGCAGGAGTGAGTGGTGTTGGGCTTTATGTGGGTAAGGTAAAGTCTCTGAAATTAATAAGTTGATTCTAAGTTTCAAGGAACTTGAAACTATACACAAATGACTTGTGAAAGTCATGTGCTGTGTTGTAATTTCATGCCTTTTGTTGTTTGGGGTGTGCTTTCACTCTGGCCTGCCTCTCCTGGTCCGAATCCCTGAATTTTTTTTCTTGCAAATGGATGAAGAATGGGGTGGCATTGACATCTCTGGTTCATGGAATCTAACAAAGATGTTTGGATGGTCTACCCCTCTCAGAACATCCAAAGGGAAAGCGAAGGTCAATTATATCTATTCTATAAGATGGACGTGTAACTCACACAGCACTGACATGTCATTGCCACCATCTTAATTTGACATACAGAGTTCAAAAACCATAATTCCCAACACCTATTCTAGGCATCAAGAAGCTACACTGTCCAAATAATAGCCATTAGCCATTTCAATGTGATTACTTAAACCAATTAAAATGAAATATAATTAAATACTTAGTTTCTTAGTCACACTAGCCACATTTCAGCTGCTCAATAACCTCATTGGATTAGTGGCTATCATATTTGACAACTCAGGTCTACAATATTTCCACCATCACAGAAAGTTCTGTTGGGCATTGCTGGTCCAGATTAACCTTGGACACAACCTTGAGCCTTTGTGATGAGAATCACCTACCAAGTTAGAGCAATTAAAGTGCCAAGATGAGGAGATGAAGGAGGGCTTCACCTCTGTTATGCCTAGATACTCCTTCATTCTTTGGCAGAATCAACTTGTACTTCTTCAGTTTTATAAAAGGGCCATGAAAATACAGCCTGAAGCCCTCCCCACCCCACATTCTGGAGCCACTACTAACCATAAGAGAACCCAGGATAATTTAATCTTAGCCCCAAACACAGGAAGATAACAGAATTTTTATTGTGCCAACAGGTCATCTACTAGTTTATATACTTTCTGATACTAGGGTATTTTTCAGTAAAGAAAAAAGAAGTTGACCTGGCATTTATGTTTCTCTCCTCTAACTTGTGAAGAATTCTAAGGTCTGCCTTCCTGGGGTTTCACAGCCATATATGACAATCTCCAAGGGAACACTCTGTGCTGCTTTTGCTCCAACAACTGCTCTGCTAACTCTGAGTCTTGACACCTAGTTTAATAGCAAAGGCTGAAGGGACTATTTTTAGAGAACAATCTGTGTTTGAGACTCACTCATGTTTCTACTCAAGAGTGTAAGCATTCTCAAGGGTGCAAAAGAAAAGACCCTAGCACAAGCAAGTGATCTAAATTCAGGAGGAGAGATGCTTTATACAGAGCTGGAAGAAGAGCACCCCTCATCCAAAATCACTTAAAAAAAAAGTTTGTCCCCCAAACAACCCAGCTTTTCCAATTGAAAAAGATGAAAAAGCTAATGCCATCTCAGAATCATTCTATACTCCAAAGCGACCGTTCTCATCTCCAAGAGAGGAAATAAGATGCTTTCCTTTGCCATAGAATTGGTAACAGGATCCATAGCCTAGGGAAGAGAGGCTCTAAACACCTCCATTAATTTTAAAGACAGCTGTCAGGGAGCTCTCAAAGACCCAGGGCTTCGAAAGAGGAGTCAGAGCTGATGCTACTGTCCCCATTTGCCATCCCAGCCCTGAGACGCAGCGTTTGTGAATTCACTGGGCGGTTTGTTGCTGGGGAGAGAGGATTCCCTCCTTCTGGATGACAGCACTGTGTGTTACTGTGGCTGGACTCGACCAGGTCTCCTCTGCTGAACATCTAGTGTGCCTACAATATTTTGCTGATGTCAATAATGTCACACCATGAGTAACCCTGTACATGTGTTATTTCATACATGTGTAGGTCTATTTGTAGGGTGGATTTCTGGAAATGGGACTGCTCCATCACAGGGCTAATGCACTTTGATCTTGGAAGATATCACCAGCTTCTCCTTCATCAGCTTGTAGCCTTTCGCCTACTTGCCATATATTTACATGAATGTTTCCTTACAGCTCCCCACATGACGCTTATCCCAGGAAGCTTCTTGTACCCTAAAATGTTCAAACAACATTTCCTAAGGTTTATAAGACTCATCAGGGGAATTTGTTTAAAATGAAGATTCTTGTAATCCACCCGCAGATATTTCAATTCAGTAGTCTGACTTGGGGCAGGAAGCTAAATTTTAAACAAATATTGTGGCGGTTCTAGTACAGGTGATCCCACAGTCAATGTTTTTATAAGACACTTAGAGAGCTAGAACAGTCCTGCCGAGTCACAGATGTGCTTTTGCAGGCTGAGCTGCAAAGGTGGTGCTGTGCAGGGATTAGGATCCTGGATTTGAAATCCAGACTGCCCAGGTTTGGGCATCACTTACTAGATGTATGTCCTTGGGCAAGTTACTTCATCTCTGTGTGCTGCTGTTTAATCTGTAAATGGGGGCTAATAGAATTATTGTTTTTACTCACCTTGGACAATTATCCTAATACTATAAGAAAGGGATTGGCAGTAGTGGGAAACTGCCAGGGGAGGGGGGTAGGATTGGCAGTTGAGGGAAACTGCCAGGGGAGGGGAGGGCACACCTCATCAACAAGGGTACCTACATAATGAACATTTGTATACCTAACCCTGAATTGTACTCCACATCTTTAAAATAAAAAAAATTTTAAGAAAAGAATTATTGCTTTTAGGATTAAATGAGCTAAAAGTTGAAAATACTTTCAATAATGCTTGGACCTTGGTAATCACTTTAAGGGTGTTTTCTCACATGGTAGAAACCGTTAGTTATCTACCCCAATATCCATTGTCCCCATCTTCCATGGTAATGAAACTCCTGATTTTTGACTGGGCACAGCCACCAGATTCAACACAATATTTTTCCACCTCTTTTTAGCTCTTCGTGGCTGGCTAAAAAGACATAGCAAGACAGGTTATTATAATTAACGAGGTAGTGCAAAAAGAAAACGCAGAGCTCCTTGTTTTAAAAAGGAGAGAAAAGATGCTTTTAAAAATATTAAATATACAGCTTTTTCATTTTTTCCAGGATCACTCTCTTGACCTGCCATGATGATTTTTATTTGCTATTTTATGTTGCTCCCTCAAGTACACAGACATTTGTGGGGCAAGTGGAGTCCCTCACACTGGTGGCTCAGTGAAACACAGCCCCTGGGATTACTGGGTCCCCCCTCCTGCCAAATGCCAGCACTGTCTGTATTCAGGCACTGCTCCAGTGGTGGTGGGAAGACCAGCCAGGAATCTCTTACTGCTGTCTTGCCGCCCCAACCCACTGCCCACTGCCGACAGTGAGCCCTTAGGGTATTGCTCAGGCCAGGCATCCAGGTAAAAGAGTCACTCATGCCCACAGAGTTGCCTGCTTTGCTCAGTGTGGTGCTTTCAGCTCAGGGTGGGGCCCACTGTCACCATGTCCTGTCCCAAGATGCCATGGGACACGTTTGCCTATCACCGCCTTCCCAGAGACCCATCTACACAGGACAGGGAATGACTGCAATTGCTAGGTGGGGATGGAGAGGGAGGATTGGGAAGGGCCAGTATGTCCAAGGGAGAGGGGCCAATGGTAAAGAACTGGTCCTGGGGAGGTGGCAGGGGATGGGATCCATCGTGAGCTAAGGCTTCAGCACCTCCCAGCTCCCATACATGCCCCATTGTCCCATCGGATTTCATTCACAAAACACAGACTCAGATAAAATTCATTACGAATTTCAAGATGGTTTAAGTACATATTTAAATTGTACACCCTTAGAACCTGTCTTGCATATAAGCATACACCCTTAGAACCTGTCTTGCATATAAGCATACGTTTTATGAGCAACTTTTGAGAAATGTCCCTAAAAATCATCTTTACCTGTCATCTTCCTGTCTGAAATGCATTTACAATGGATAGAATTTGAGGATAATGGCCACAGCTAGAGGTGGCAGAATGTGAGTCAGAAGAATCCTGGATCCCAAACGATATCCTTTCATTTCAAGCTAATAAGGCCAAACTTCTCACCGTGGAGTCCAGGGCTTGGTTTTAGAGGTTCACGGCAAATAGACAAATTATTCTGTGGTTGAATATTTTTCTTGGGAGAGATTCCATGGCTTTCATCAGATTCTCAAAAGGCCCCATGATTTCAAGAGTTCAAGAAACATGGCTACGAGGACTGAGCTTTGAACAGCTGCAGACAGAGTTCTCTTTGGCTGTTTACATGTCAATTTAATAACAGGCACTAACCGGATCAATGTAAGATGGGGAAGAGAGCAACACAGATAAGACACCACCAGGACTGGAATGATGAACTAAGGGGCGTGTGGCCAGGCCAGAAGAGAAATTTTAACTCTTTCATTCCCAGCACTGTCTCAGTGAGATGGATTCATGGTTTATACCAGAACCACAAACAACTTCCACTAGTTCACTATTTGTAAGTTGCTAGGATCCTGTATATAATTCACAGATTTTGCAATCTGCTAGCACACTGTCTATAAATCACTGCAGAAGAGTGGCTTTTTTTCAACTAGTCTTTCCAATGTCCTTGGCCGAAAGCCAGAGTTCATGAATCTGTGTAGTAGCCTAAGGAGACGTATCTGAGCTACAGGGGTCATATTGACAATTAAAGGAGCCATCCTGGAACCTGGACAAGATAAAGTCAGGTCGCTTTCACAGGAATTTTCTGTTGCTTGGATGGAGAGCCTTTCCTTTGGATGAATCAGCTCTTACACCAGCTCTTGATTTTATTTGGATTGTAAAGCAACTAGGAAACTTTATTACAGATATTCAATGCTCCTCAGGCACAAGATGTACACTTACTACAAATTAAAACAAACTTAACTTGTCAGAGAGGGAAGCTTTCTCCCTTTAAACCACATGTTTGCAGACACTTAAGCTTGGAAACGCATTTCAGAGAGTTAAGTTTTTCTCTTTCATGGCCTATTTGTCATTTCCTTACACAAATCTCTGTTGCATCTTAAATAGAAGTAATAAAAATATGTTTTTATCTTTTCCTTTAAAATGTGCATTTGTTGCCTTTAATTTTGGGTGCCTTCTTTTGTCACAGCCTTTTCTTTTTTAATACAACAGAGATAAAGACAAATATATATTAATCTGCCGAATCAGCGATATGTATATTGGGAATGCAAGTATTTAGCATGAAGAAATAATGCAGGCCGGGCTCGGTGGCTCAGCCTGTAATCCCACGCTTTAGGAGGCCGAGGTGAGTGAATTGCCTGAGCCCACGGGTTCAAGACCTGCCTGGACAACTTGGCGTGAACTCATCTCTACAATAAATCAAAAAAATCAGCCGGGCGTGGTAGCGCACGCTTGTAGTTCCAGCTACTTGGAAGGCTGAGGTGGAAGGATTGACAGGGCCCAGCAGATCGAGGCTGCGGTAGTCAGGAGCGTGCCACTGCACTCCAGTCTGGGCAACAGAGTGAGACTCCAACTCAAAAAAAAAAAAAAGAAAAGAAAAGAAAAGAAACAATGCAGTCTTGTGGTTAAGAACCCACATTAGCCGGGCTCGGTGGCTCAGCCTGTAATCCCACGCCTTTGGGAGGCTGAGGTGAGTGGATTGCCTGAGCCCGCGGGTTCGAGACCCGCCTGGGCAGCGAGACCTCATCTCTACAATAAATCAAAAAATCAGCCGGGCATGGTAACGCACGCCTGTAATTCCGGCAACTTGGAAGGCTGAGGTGGAAGGATCGCCGGAGCCCAGCAGGTCGAGGCTGCGGTGACCGGGAGCGGCCACTGCACTCCAGTCTGGGCAACAGAGTGAGACTCCAACTCAAAAAAAAAAAAAAAAAAAAAAAAAAAAAGAACCCACATTGCCTAGATTCAAATTCAACGTACTACAACCTGAGCAAGTTACTTAACTTTTTTTTTAGCCATGCCTCAATTTCCGAATCTATAAGTGGGGATAATAATAATACTAATATCTAGCTCATAGATTTTGTTGTGAAGAGTAAGTGAATTTAGGCTGGCATGTAAAAAATGTTTGATAAGCATAAGGCTACCACTATTATTCTAGTACACACATAATTCAAACATTAAGAAAATTTATAATCTACTTCAGAAGGGACTAGCATTCTGGGTGGCTTTTTCAGTACCTAGCTTGAGAAAAGGGGGCCTCAGCTAGAAGCAGAAATTTACTCCTTGGGAACCTGGGCTTCAGGCAGACAAACCACACAATGGTGGGACCAGTGATCCGGGGAAACCACATTTCTCTGAGAGGATTTTGTGCTGAGACAGTGCTGCTGGGCAGAAAAACTCAATACATTGTTTTTACAAGATAATTAAAACCAAGGTAAGCTGGATGAGAGTCAGCATCTTTCACCTTCCCTAAATTACCAAGACACGAAAGATTTCCTAATAATAAATACATCTTAAATTATTATTATCAGTTATAATATTGATCACATCTACTTAACAGGCTGGTGATCAATAAACTCTGAGGTTTGAATCCTGAGAAGTTCCTAAAATAGTCTAAAAGAGGGGTTCTTTTAAACATTTTATGTTTGTATTTTCAAAAACACAAGGTATTATTCGATCTCCCAGAGTACATCCTTCTTATTGCATAAGTTCACTTTGTAACGTTCTCCCAGGAGCTTTTTAGTAAATTCAGGAGAAATGTCCATTTCATTTTCAGTCCCTTTCTTCAGTCTCTTTATCCACTCATAACAAGTCTTCTCCAAGTCCAGATGCTCTCCCTCTGTACCCCTCTGCCCCACTATTTTAGTTTCTTTAATACTGTCACTTTGCTTTCTCTCTAGAATTGTTGTCCCTTGATACACTTCTCCGACCACCACTCCCCATATGGAAATGCTTTCAACTAGTGTGGAAATAGAAAGTTACCCAAGGCTGTATGATACAAATTCTTTCTTTAATTGACAAGTAAGAATAAAAATAATACCTCGTATGTGTATAGAAAATTAAGGTTCACAAAACACTATATACCTCCACTATCTCCAATAATCTCACAATAATCCCGAGAGTTGAGGAAGGTATATGACAATTCAGTTCAAAGAAATTAGACAAGCGGGCATTTTGATCTTATGACATTTGAGGATTACAAAAGGAACATTTTCACCAAAAACCCTAGACTTATGACTCATGCTTGGTCCTTTAGTTAATTATTTTTACTTCAATGGAAAAAAATAGAGCAACTTAATTCTGGAATCCCTGAACTCCAGCGTGGCCTTTTCAATCAGGGAATTTTCTGGTTTGTGAAGGGAAACTATGACATCTTAGGTAAATCAAGCACCGTTCTCATGTTTTCCTTCATCTCACAATTGGTCTTCTTTACAGAGAAAAGTAGATCAGGGTATATGGTAAAGCTCACACCATTAACGTAAAACAACACAAGTTATCTCTGTCAAAACCCGTACCAGGAAGGGCTTCCTGGTCTGGTAGCCCAGTAGTCTGACCTTCTGACGATTACTGTTCATTGAGGAATTCCATTAGATTATTTTTTATTTCCTGTTTATAGAGTTTCAGATAGTGGATATTTGGTGTTAAAAGATTAATATAAATAGGCTGGGCACAGTGGCTCAAGCACTTTGGGAGGCCGAGATGGGGGGATTGCTTGAGTCCACGGGTTCGAGAACAGCCTGAGCAACTTGGTGAGACCTTATCTCTACAATAAATCAAAAAATTAGCCGGAGGTGGTAGAGTGCGCCTGTAGTTCCAGCTACTTGGAAGGCTGAGGCAGAAGAATCGCCTGAGCCCAGCAAGTTGACGCTGAGGTGGCCATGAGTTTGCTACTGCACTCCAGCCCAGGCAATGGAGTGAAACTCCAACTCAAAAAAAAAAAAAAAAAAAGAAAGAAATCCACACATTGCAGTGTAGTGTAATTATCTGTATGTGTTGAGCAAAATCCAGAGATTTGAGTCACTGAAAGTACATGGCTGAGCACGTAGTGGGTGTTTAGTAACTTCCTACTGATTGAATTGTATGAATGATTTCAGAGACAAGAAGATCTTATAACAATATATTTCATCTACAGTTTGGTCTTGTGGTCCCCAGCTTGCGAAGTGAATTGCACTCAAACTTCAGGCCATTTCTGGACTTCTTTGTAGTTATTTACTTATCGTACATCCTTGGCTAATATACTTACTGCCTTACCCTATGTTTTATTTTCCTATCTTCCTATATATACTCTTATTGAAGAATGTATTTTCCTGTTATTTCTATACTCAATTGTCTCCACTCTCCCTATTATGGTAAATATTCTGAGATTTAAATATACAATCACATTAAAAATATTTCAATAAATAATGTTGCATTTGCAAGGCTTTCAAAAAATCATGACCAATTAAATATTCAACTATCAATGGTTATTAGCCCGGCTAATTTTTTGGTTTGTTGTAGAGACAAGGTCTCATCAAGTTGCCCAGACTGGTCTTAAACCCCTGGGTTCAGGCAGTCCTCTTGCCTTGGCCTCCCAAAGTGCTGGGATTACAGGCTTGAGCCACCGTGCCTGGCCGTGGGTATTTTTTTTTAAGTTGAAGGCTCAACCTTCCTACCTCTTGAGTTACTTCTGCCAAAAGACGAGTCAAGATTAAAACAAAGAAACTCTACCCTCCAAAAAAAGAGGGCAGTTTCTTAAACTGATGATAATAACTGGGTTACTATTTATTTATTTATTTATTTATTTGCAGTGGAGCTTTTTGAAGTCTATAAGCTTAGTCTTTCTCCTCCTATAGGTTTAGTTTTTCTCCTCCTTGCTTTCCACACACCGTATATTTCATCTATGGTTTGGTTTTGTGGTCCCCAACTTGCAAAGTGAATTGTACTCAAACTTCAGGCCATTTCTGGACTTCTTTGAAGTTATTTATTTATCGTACATCCTTGGCTAATATACTTAAGGACCAGGCCCAGTCTTCCATAGGATGAAGCGAGATCTTGCTTTTCCATCCCCCAAAGAGCAGCGAGGCCTGTGCCCATTTTGCACGTGGATATTTCTCAGGAAGCTCAAGCAATTGAGAGGTAACTGGCCAAGGAAGGATTTAGGTATTGATGGATCTCCCAAATAGTATGCCAGTTTCTAACAACACATAATGAAAATATGATCTACCAGCCAGACCTCACTCACCCTATACTACTTCCAAGTTCAGCACATGCCCGTTGCAACCCCCTCCCTCCGAGAGGGATATCAGAGCTGGGTTGCGAAAAGGCACATTGAGACTGTTATTCTTGGTTGAGGAAAATGTCAAGAGGGATAAATTCTTCTTCAGCCAAGATCATGCTGACATGAAAACGATGTCCTAGGAAACAAGAGAAGAGCAACCAAAAGAACAAATGTTTCTGGCTGAAATTCTTCTCCAACATTTCCTGTAACTCTTCAGGAGCAAGAAATTCCAGAAAGTAAAGCACAACCCCCCAGGTGCTACATGGTGGATCAGGGCCAATGATAAATATTCACTATCATCTTCAAAAAGTTCCCTACCCCGGGAGTTGGAACTTTCTCAATTTTCTCCCTTGAAACAAAACGTTGGACTCGTTAGCCTCTGCTAGCCACTGAGGAACAAAGTAGCTTTCAATTTAAAAACTTGTCAGGTATCCTACTCTAAACAAATTACCTGAGGTCATGTATATTCACAATTTGCTTCTGACCCCATCACCTATAAAATGTTTACAACGACAAGTCCTGGCTATTTGACCCATAAGAACATTGAGGAGCCTAAGACCTGCACTAACATGCATTAGCCAAGAAAACAGGCAGATAGCAGCTGTACAAGAAAGTTGTGCTGTGATTGGAGAAACACTAGCGATACTTGTGGCTATAATTAATATAGGTGCTATCAATAATTGTGTGGCTCTTTAACTCGACCAGCAAAGCAACAACTATGGTAACAGGAAAACAAAACAAAACAGGAACAAAAACTCTTCTGGTGTACATGAAACTGAAATGAAAAATCTGTGACAGAAAGCGAAGGTACTCTCCAGGGGCCTCACAATCAAAGGCCGAGTCCAGGGTTTCCTTCAGCTTATTCTCTCTCACATATATACCTTCCACCATGTCCTGCCCTTTCAAAGCAATAGCAAATTCTACCCTTTCTGTCTGTCAATGTCTCTAGAATGCACTCTGCATCCTGGTTCCCTTGGTCCTGCCAGAATTATCCTAAATAGATTAGGGCTAGAGCCCCACGGCTGGTCCTGGCTGGGCTCTTCCTCTTCCCCTGAAGGGGGCTGCCTTTGCTAGGCATGGCTCAGCCTATGGGAGGGCTGGAAGGGGCAGTGTAGACAGTTGGATGGAGGGAGAAGCCTACATATTTCTCTCTGTCTCTCTCTGCTTTGTGTAATGTCACTCAGCCTGTAGCAATATTTCCTGCGGCTCTAGCAGGGTTCCATGGCTCCAGTAGGATTCTAGCTTTTGGACAATTTGCTCAACCTCTCTGTGCCCCACTTTGCTCGTCCATACAATGGGGCCAATATTGCCTATCCCATAGGGTCACTATGGTAATTAACTGAAGAAATACCCTTGATGTTCTTAGGACGGTGCTCAGTGTGTAACAAACCCTCAGTAAGAGTTAGCTGTAATAATTCTTCCACTTTGACCTTTACCGAAATCACATTGAATCATTCTTTTACTGGAATAAATTCTGTTACCTGCCTTTGAGCCTTCACCTTACACCTGACTTGCCTTACCTAACTTTCAGAATTCTACCCATTCACCACAGCACACTGAAAATGCTACTGTAGAAGGCCTATTCTTCTGTCTTTAGTCTCCTAACAAAACTCCTCCATTTTTTGGACCTTGACACGCCCCCCTCTCTCTCCTGTTGCGCACACCGCATTCTGTCCTGGGATTTAGATGTTCCCTCCTGGCTTTTAATCTTTTGAAGGAAGGACCCTTGCCTCCACTGTCTCCGAGTCCTACCCAGCCCGATGCGCCCCACTCCCACAAAAGAGGTGCTCGGTGAATACTGGGGTACTTGGTCCCCAGCTCCAGGCTGTGCCTTTAAATACAGGCTGCTCTAGCTGCAGAGTCATCGCGCCTTTTAAGAGGTAGCAGGTGTACCCAGCATAATCATAAAATAGCCCTTTGCCTATTTCACAGGTTGACTAAAATAAATATTTTTTCTATTTTTATAGCCTCTCCTACTTTTAAGATGCCAAAACTGTTCAGCGTAACTCAGCTCTGGATTCTCTTCGTTAAGTCTTATAACAGCTCACAACTGTAGCGTGCTTTGTAGTTCAGAATTTGCTCCCACTCAGATTAGTTCATTTGAGCCACACGGCATTCTCCATGGCATACACAGAGTAGGGGTTCTCCTCATTTTACAAACCTTGAAAGTAAGACATAGGCAGGAAAGTGCCTTGTGTAAGATTCTATGGCCCGGGACACTCAGACCCAGATGAAGCCATACGAGGTGGTATGTTGAGGTCTGGTTCACTGATCTAGAGTCTCAGTGAGAAGCTGTTGCCATGGCAACACCACACTGTGGGCCACACAGGCAGGCAAGGCTATTACAGCCACAAAGAGAGTTTAAAAGGTGTTGTCCTCGTAAACAAAGTAATTTTCTTAAATTATCCAAGCACTGTATTTTCCACTTCACTTTTCCTCTTGCATCACCAAACTGAAAGATCCTATCCTTAGACAATAAACATGCAAAGACCTACCAGCCAATGACTGACCCCTAGCATCCTGAGCTCTTTGTCAGATCGAAGAGCTCTGAACCTATTACTTTTTGCACCGTGTACAGTTTTTGCTGTTGTGCATTTTAAGCTTGCTGAGTGTAGGCACATGGCAACCCCTTCCCCTCCCTCTCTTCTTCCCTCTCTCCTTCTCTCCCTTCCTCCCTCCCTCTCTTCCCCTCTCTCTTTCTCTCTCTGTATGAGACAGGGTCTCTCCCTGTTGCCCAGGCTGGAGTGCAGTGGCAAAATCATCGCTCTCTGTAGCCTCAGAATCCTAGGCTCAAGGAATCCTCCCACCTCAGCCTCCCAAGCAGCTGAAAAAACAGGTGTAGGCCACCGTGCCTGCATAATTTTAAAAAAATGTGTGGAGATGGGATCCCACTATGTTTCCCAGGCTGATCTCAAATTCCTGGCTTCAAGCAATCCTCCACCCAGGCCTCCCAAAGTGCTGGCATTACAGATGTGAGTCAAAGTGCCCAGTCCACCCATTTTTCTATAACACGTAAGGCACATAGGTTTCACTGCACTGCCATTTGAAGTGATTATTGGTAGCTTCCTGAGACTCTCCGGAGGCTGTCCTTGAACAAGCAGAAAAGAGTAGCCTGATAGTATCTATGCCACAGACGAGGGACATAGAGTGTCCCTTCATGGGCATGGAGGTGCTCTGCTGCAGATCCCCCTCCAGGATGGAAGGGTTTATGACCCCAGGTGCTGGGACTGCCTCTGGAAGGCAGTTTTCAGTTGGTCAGCCCTCTTTGGGGAATGCTTTTGGTGAAGAGGGCTGGCACATCTGAGATCGCATCCCTTTTCCTAGATACCAGACCATATAAAAGCGTGGCAGCCATGCCCCAATGTGAAACAACACAAAGGACCATCCCAGCTTCAGAGCATTCATGAAGTAGGCTGAGATCTCCAATGAGGCTGCATCTCAGTCCAATTTCTCCCTCTGCCCAAGCCGCTTTTCTCCTTTTCCTTCCTCAGATGTTGATCCCAGAAGCACTGCTTCATAGATTTCCTGCTTGTTTCCTCGGGGTTTGTTCCTAGGGAACCCACCTGCAACAGAGAGCAGTGACAGAGGTGCCAGATACTAACAGAATCAATAAATTCATTAATTAAGTTGTTCATTTATTCGTTACTTTATCAGCAAATCCTACTGGCTGTATGCCCCTAGTAAGACCACGTCTCATTTATCTCTACTGCTACCCATCAGAGGTATTGCTAGTACATATTTTCATTTTCAGCACTAGCATGCCATGTGGAAAAAGGCAGATGAATTGTAAAAAAGTCCCACTCTGGGATGCCAATTAGCCAAAGGCATCTTTTCCTTTTCTCTTGACTGGCAAAACCCCTGGCTTGAGAAAAGCCAGATGCCCTTAAGCAGTGAATGACCTGTACCATGGTACACGATGGCCTTCAGCCAACCCTTCCTAAGCCACCATGGTCTCTTGTCTGAACTGTGACCTCTAGCTTCCCACCTTGCCCCACTCAGTGTACGCCCTATGCCAGCCTGCACGATCCTTTTTTTTTTTTTGAGTTGAAGTCTCACTCTGTCGCCCAGATTGGAGTGCAGTGGCCGCTCCCGGCCACCGCAGCCTCGACCTGCTGGGTTCTGGCGATCCTTCCGCCTCAGCCTTCCAAGTAGCCGGAATTACAGGCATGCGCTACCATGCCCGGCTGATTTTTTTTTTTTTTTTTTTTATTGTAGAGATGAGGTCTCGCTGCCCAGGTGGGTCTCGAACCCGCGGGCTCAGGCAATCCACTCACCTCAGCCTCCCAAAGGCGCGGGATTACAGGCTGAGCCACCGAGCCCGGCTCTGCACAATCCTTTTAAAAGGAAATAAGACCATGTCTGTCCTCTTTTTAAAATCATCCAATTCCCCCTTAGTCAGATAAGTCCTACTCATCCTTAAGTGCTCTGGCCCAGTTCCCTTTTACCTCATTTTCTACTACCCTCCCTGACTCCCTTTCACTTTGTTCCAGACACACTGACTCTTGATGATTTTTCACGTTCACCAAAAGCATTGATTCCACAGGGATTTTGCCATTGTCTTAACCTCTGCCTGGAGCACTCAGGTCCCAAGAGCCACATGGCCACCTCCTTCATTTTGCGTGGGTGTTTGTGTAGCTGTGATAGAGACCTGGACTTTCTGCCCTGCCTACACCTTCCTTCTTACCCGTCTTACCCGTATTTTTTCTTAGAACGTGATATCTTATATATTTATGTTTGCTTATTTTTTGTTTCTTTTTGCCCGGATTTAAATTTTGTGAGAGTAGGCGCTTTGGTTTGCTCACTACTAGATCCCAGTTCCTACACTGCTGCCTGAAATATCATAGGTGTTCAATAGATTCTATTGAAAAAAAATGACAGAATAAACAAACTTGTTCAAAGACAATGTTCAGCCCCCCACGAGAACACACAAAAAATAGGTGAGTAAAAAAAAGATAGGAAAATGCTTGTTAGGGCTATATAATATAAGAATGCTGCACTCTGGTAATTCTTATAAAAATAATGGGTGAGATTGTGCAACAATTTTGCTAGAAATATGGTGTTCTCCACTCAACATTTCAGCCCAACGGCCAGGTCAGGGATTAGAGTTAAGTGCACATTTTTTAATACCAAAATATAACCTCGTAATTGTACATGACTTTTCTGCCTTATTCTAACTTCCAGGGGCCTTCGTGGATGAAGGAAAAAGGGTTCCCACTCCTACTTGGATGAGAAACAGCCTATTCTCTTAGATAAAAATTACATCATATTTCCTATTAGTACTTTTCAAAGCCCCAGAATGGAAGGGTGTTTTTTGCATCTCCTAAAGCAAAGCCATTTAAAGTAGACTCTTGTAATACTTTAAAGCACCCAAACATTTATATATGGATAGATTAGCGGTCACAAAAATTATTTTCTGGACAGAAGTTAGGATTCTTAAGCTGGGATACACCTGATTTTGATTCCTGATATTTTATGCAGCCATATGTGGGAAATCCCATCAATCTAGAGAAATCTAATATCTTAGAAGGTTTGCCATAAAACACCTTTTCAAAGACAAAAAAATGATTTTTCAGTAATAGGATTTTATTTCACAATTTCCTTCAAGATTTGGAAGGTTGATTTTTTGATTTATGATTTTTTGTTAAGTAGATTTAATCCCTGGTAGTCATTTCTCTAATATGTGATTTTGTCAGAGGGAGGCTTTACTGGTTTCTTCTTCGCATATTTCATGTAGATAGATGGAAATATGATTAGGTATTTGCCTAAATATTAATTCATATGGCAGTTAGCTCTTAGAATATTGTTTCCACTTAATTTGTAGCAATGTTCTCTTGATTTCATTTTGTTTTGTTTTGCAGCCAAACAAAAGGTCATATAGACCAAGTACCAAACTGGGCTTCCTACTGATTGGATGCTGGTCTCCCTCTGACCTGATTGGCTGCCTTACACAAGTCATTGGGCTCTCCTGGGCCTCAGTTTCCTCAACAGTCAACCAGAAGTATCTGTCCAGAAGGTCTCTGGAGGAACTTCCAACATAAACACTCGACACTTCCTCCATTTAGATGCGTTATGCAGTAGAATTTTTGCTGTTTAGAAAGTTGAAGGAAACTGGCATAACTGAGTTATTTTGAAAGTTATTTCCCAAAGATGGATTACATATACACACACATGAGCACATATACACACGAACACACAAACACACACACCCCTTCTCATCGCCTCTAAATGCAAACACAATTTAAGAGATTACACGAGAAGCTGGTTGTAGTGGCTACTTACAGAGAATGAGATTGGGGCTTGGCAGGGGGACAGAAAGGAATAATTTAATTTTAATCTATATGTACTTACATTGTTTTAAAGTAGTTATATATGATCATCTTGATAAGTAAAGTTTTCTTATTGTCAAGAATAATGTGAGAAGCACATTTGATTTATCGTTCATTTCTGGTTTTTTTTTTTTTTTTGAGTTGGAGTCTCACTCTGTCACCCAGACTGGAATGCAGTGGCATGCTCCCAGCCACCACAGCCTTGACCTGCTGGGCTCTGGCGATCCTTCTGCCTGAGCCTTCCAAGTAGCTGGAATTACAGGCACACGCTACCACGCCCGGATAATTTTTTGATTTATTGTAGAGATGAGGTCTTGCCAAGTTGCCCAAGCGGGTCTCGAACCATGGGCTCAGGCAATCCACTCACCTCAGCCTCCCAAAGTCGTGGAATTTCAGGCTGAGCCACCCAGCCTGGCTAATTCTGTTTTTTAAAAATAAGGAATGCTTATTCCATTGTAATCAGAAATAATCAATAAAGACCGTTTTCAGTAAAATCCAGTTTGTTCAGGTGATTTCCATGTAATCACTGGCAAATTGACAAGGGCATAGGCTTTGGAATGAAGCCAACTTGGATACAAATCCCAGATGCAGTATTTGAATGCATGTGTTTCAGACAGCTTATTTAAGCCTCAATTTTCTTATCTGTAAAATGGGAATGAAAATGATAATTCCTAAATACAGGTTTATAATCTATTTGACAGAATACAAATAAAGTACCCAGCAACTGTGTGACACAAGGAAGGTTCCAGTGATAACTATTAATAATACTATCATCACTTTCTTGGTTTTCTCTTTTAAGAGTTAATGAAAAGGCATAAAGTTATAAGATACATTAGCATTATTTTGAAAAGATAGCTATCGAAACCCTTAGTTCTAAAATACAGTAGTAAAGAATATTCTTATATACTTTTTATCTTACTCACTTATTCAATAAATATTTTCCAAGTATATACCATGTGCCCAGTATTGGTTGAGGCATTACAAAGATAAACAAGGACATGCACCTCGTTTTTAAGGTGTTTGCAGTTTATGAAGGAGAGGCAGGGACAAACAAATAATTTGAGTGGAAAATAGAGCAAGCCCAATATCTGAGAAACAATCTCCCAGTGAATCTACATCAAAATTTATTTTGCTTTTTTATTTACCAGTTTATAGACGAAAGTTTTGTACTAGATACCAAAAAAATACTGCTTTCTGAAGATGACACCCTATTCTAAAGAGAAAATAAGCCAGGTTAAAGGGTCAGGGCCCATTGCTCAAACAATGAGTTCTAACCAAGAAAACCTGAGGCTCTGAGCACAAAAGACACCCACTCCCACCCCAACCAGTCCCTAAACCCAGTTGGAGGAACTTGTTCTTAGAAAAGTTCAAAGCTAGCGTATATTATCTGCCTGAACTCTGGCACCAGGGTTTATCTTGTTCCCTTAGCCCTGTACTTTGTCACATTGACTTCAACCATTTGCCCCCAAGTCTGATTCTCATCAATCTCAACTGGTTCCTATGCCAGTATTAAACGAGAGTTTAAACACTCCTTTTGTGAGCCACAGCAGAGATGTGCTGCTTGAGTCAGGGAACCAGGTCTTGTATGAACTTCTAGACAAAAATACTGAAAGGAGTATATTCAGCCTTTAATTTTTCTTGGCTCAGACCTAGGTTCTTCATCTTGGCATGAACCAGTTATAATCAGAATTTCTATCTTTTGACCCAGGGAGGTCAAGTTTTGCATTGGTCTCAACCTCTTTAAGGGAGGTAAGGCAACCCCATCCATATCATTAAAATCAGACAAGAAAATGAACAGAAAGCCCCATGTGATCTATGGGAAAGCCATTTTCACTATACAGTCATTCCTCTGTTTTTTCAGACCTTCATCAGTAGCGTCTTCTGTAATATCCTAAATAATCACATAATTAACAGAGCTGATTCTGTTTTACAGATAGAGTATCAGATCAGAATTAACTTGAGAGGTGAAACACCTTTACTACAAGCTACCTAAGGACCACCTTCTAATATTTAGTTTGGTGCATGTGGGGTGAGGGGAAGAGGTACAGGGGTCACAAAGCCTAATATGATATAGTTAGAAGATTCCTGGATTCCAGCCTTCCTCTATACTTCTTCAGAAGCTTCTGTTTCCTCATCTGTAAAATAAGGGGATTATACACATGATCATCAAGGCCATCTGAACATTTTATGATCTCAAACACTTCAAAAGTAATAGGCACAAGTGAAGAAACTGGAACGTTTGGTTTGTTGTTGGGCAAAACAGAGGATAACAAAAACTTTGGTCAATTCTGTGCTAGGGAATGCAACCATTTTCAGTCTGTTTAACAGTGGCAGGAGATGGGTCTATTTCTCTGTTCTCCAGAGAAAAATATTCACAAATGACTTCATGGATCTTGGCTTGATGATGTCATGAATCTTGGCTTCCTCAGAAAAAGGGAAGCCGCTCGAAACTGCCATTCTCCATTCCATTCAAACTGCTCTTGCCCAAGATGACCAAAAGCTCGCATTCTGCCAAATCCAATGGTTTATCTTTGGGCTCGTTTTACTTCTCAGCTGCCTTCAACACAGTTGGACACTCTCACCTGAAAACACTCTCTCCTTTTGGCTTCTAAGGCAGCCCTCTGTGCTGACTTGCCTTCTCCTTACCTGGCCATCACTTCCCAGGGGTATTAGAGTTCTCCAGAGAGACAGAACCTCCTGGCTGGCACTTTACCTTTATTTCTACTATAAATCTTGGAATGTCCCAAAAGCTTGGTCATCTACCCTCTTTCTTGTTCCTATGTGTATCATCTCCCTAGCTGATTTCACCCGGTCCTGGGCATTCAACGTTATTTGCAAGTGCTGATAATTCCCAAATATACGTTTCCCCCCAGAACTCTATGCTGAACTCCAGAAACCCATACAGAATCATCTACTAAACATTTGCATCTGAATTTCTAACAAGCACCTCAAAAAGTAACGTGTCCAAAGCAGAACTCTTGAATTTTCCTGCCCCCCCCAACTATAGTTCTCCCCATCTGGCTCTCCCCCGTTCCTCTTCATCTCCATAAAGGGTCCTGCTGTTCACTCAGTTGTTCAAACCAATTACCTAGAAGTCATTCAGGATTTTCCTTACTTCTCACATCTATGGCATGAATGAACCCTGTTGGTTTACCTCCAAAACATATCTCCAATCCATTCTTCAACTCCACAACCTCTCCCAGAATCTAAACTGCTAACATATCATGCCAGCATGACCAGCAGAGCCTGGTTCCTTGCTTCCATTTTTACTCCACATTAATTCTCCACGAAGCAGCCAGGATGATCCTTTGAGATAGCCATTGAGACTTAAATCTCTCCAATGGCTACCTACCTGAATCAGATGAAAACCCAAGCGTCTCAACACGACCTCAACATCCCTCAAAGGTCTGTACCTGCCTACCTCTCAACCTCTCTCTAGCTGATCCACACAGTCTGTCCCTACCTCAGGGTCTTTGCACCACTGACTGTCCACCTTTGCATGGTTGACTGACCCTTCCTTACTGATATCTGGTTGGCTCTTTTTCCTTACTCTGTTCTTAGCTCATCGTCACCTTCCCAGAGCTCTCCTAACTATGAACTGCAGGAGGCAGCCCCATCCCTTCTTTGTTCCCATCACACTCTTTAATTTTACTCACAATGTACCTGAATTGACTTTCTTTATGTGCCCATTGCCAAAATTCCACTCCAATCATCAGCTCCACCAGAGCAGGGCTACACCTGTCTTCTGGGTTCCCAGGGCTAAAGCACCATCCTTTCTTCACTGAGAAGTCAGCGTAATCTTTACAAAACAAACATCACATCAGCTCATTACTTGCCCCAAACCCTCCAGAAGCTTCCCATCTCTCTCAGAATAAAGTCTGAATTCCTTTCCATGGTTGACATTAGGTCAGCATCACCTGGTCCCCAGGCAACTATGAGATTTACTCTCATTCTCGCTTGTCTCCTCTCTCACCTGCTGCAGCCACACTGTCCTCCTTGGTGGTCTTCAAACATCACATACGATGTTCACTCCTCTCATTCAGGCTGCTGGTCAACTCTTTTCTCTCTGAGATTCTTTTCCTGAAGCAAACAGCTACCCCTACGCTGTCCTATTTCTCTTCATAAAACTTATACCACCCACCACATTATACTGTACTCTTGGACCTTGGATTTTTGTTTTATTAAATGTTACTGGGAACAATAATGCAACTATTCCACTTAATAATCCACTTAAGGATTTCCTCATTTGGCTAAGTAGTGTTTCAAACACAAACAATGAAAACAGCATGGAAATATGGGCTTAGCTTAAATGAAAGCTAATTAGACTTGTTGATGTTTTGGTTTGGTATAAAGTTTTTATTGGCTATAAAGCATAATGGTGAGTTTGGATATAAATTTAACATGGTCAAAGTTAAACTATTCTTTTTCCTACAGTTCATCTCCTACAATCCTTCAATTAATAAACTCACTAATATTTACTAAACTCCTACTGCCTACCTAATCTGGTGGAGAGGTGGGAATGGTGAGGGAGGCATGAATAGATATATAAATACATATGTGTGTGTGTATGTGTGTGTGTGTGTGTGTGTGTGTCACAGTCTGTCCTTCCAAAGCAACTACTCTAATTTCTTGAAATAAAAAAAAAAAAAGGAAAGGGGAAAAGTAACAAAATGAAAAAGCAATTATATAAACTTCAAAATCTTGGACAGCCAATGGCAGTTTTTTTGTTTAGAGTTAAACTTCTACTAAGAAAACTACCCCCGCTGAGTAGACTGTTGCTAAGGCTGGTAGGCAAGATGGACTCTGGCAAATCTTCTAGGCTTGGGAATGACCATCACAGCTGAATCAACATCTTGGTGGACAAACCAACAGCAGGAAAAGTCAAGGGCCACCTGATTCATCCCTGAACTCTCAATGATAACATTTTACTGAATAGTTAGCCATACAGTTAGCTCACATGAGCCAAATATCAATTCCACTATCCATTCATTCAACATGTTTTAAGTGCTTCTTATAGGACTAGGACAAGGGTGAGTCAAGTGCAGGGTCAGAGCCTGTCTTCATTTAAAATTTTGATATTTTGCTCATCATGGAATTTTTGCATTAATTTTGTTTTTTAAACTAATGTATTAAAATATTGTTTATCTTAATTATCAAGTTAATCTTCCTTAAATTTTGCACTGAGGGCAAATATCTCACCTGTTCGACCCTCATCTGGCTTGCTATGTGCCAGACATTTCACTCAGGCCTACAGGAGATATGGGCAAGGAGAGATATGAATGCCAACTTCTAGAAACATAGCTTCATAAGAGGGAAAAAACACATTCTAAAGGAAGGCTAATAAAACAAAAGAGTGGCAAGTGCTTTAAGAGAAGTTCAAAAATTACAAAAGTGCTTTGGGAATGGCAAGGCAGAATAGATACAATGACAAGCCTTTCCATTCCAGCCCTGCTGCTTCAGCTGTGTGATGTCAGGTCGATCACTTAACTACCAGAAACTTCTGTCTTCTCATGTGTGAACTAGAGGGAATGTCGCCCACCCCAGAGGTAGTTGTGAAGGGAAATAAGGTACAGTGTGCAATGCTTGCAGCAACCCATGATAAACAGCAGCAAGTAGTGGTCACGGTTCTGTTTAAGTGGGCCTGGGAAATGTAAACCTAAACTCTCAGTTAGGATACTGATTATCCCAGACTTCCATAGAGAGACGGGTAGAGAGATGTGACACACTGTGTGCATTTGCATAAGGATGCGTGAGAAATAGGGCCAGACATTCACATCCACTAATTGCCTTTTTCCCCCCAAACTGCTTTGAGAGCTCCACACTGAGTTCTGTCATTTAAGACCCTAAAAACAAAATCTGTGAGGATAAGGGAGAGTATTCTTCCACATGATCTGGAGTTTGATTACTATGTTGAATTCCAGGTACCAGTTTGGCCTTATCTTAAGAGAAAAGAAGAGAATTAAGACAATTGTCTGAATAGTTCATACATACCCCGAGACTGGAAAGCCCTAGCCAATTTTCTGAAAAGTGACTCAAAACACACACACGCACACACACACATGCACACACACACACACACACACACACACACACACACACACACACACCTTCTTATTCGTGGCTGGGTAGTATTTTAGAATTTAGTTTCTACATTTTACATCTTTGCTGCAGGAATTGCTTTTTAGATTTGTCAAGAGAAGACAATACTATCCCATTTCTGGAAAATAAATCTGTTCCCCCAGTGGAACACTCACTCAAACCAGCAAATAAAGGGAGAGTTGGGGACATCACAACAGCAGGATGAAAGCCTCACCAAAAAATTCATCTTTTCTATTCGCAGCTTCTGTCTATACGCAACCTTGAGGGAAACACATCACTTATGTAGAAAGTCTCCACTGTGTACAAGTTCATCTGGGATTTCTTTTCATTTAACAATTCCGGCAACGTGCTGGCCTTAGTAGCCGTTAAGGCCGCATCATCACAGAGTCTAAAATTCACTCATCCATTCATTAAATATGTGTTGAGTGTCTCTCTGGTGCCAGACACCGTGTTGGGCATGGGAGAATCAGGGTGACACAGGGAAGACGGGCTCTTGGCTCTCACAAAACTTAGAGTGTAACAGGGTTGGTAGGCAATATGCAAATAATGAAATCCACAAGAAAAATATCAGACAGCTAATGTGTTAGAGAGGGAATTAAAGTCAGGCCGTGTGGAAGTGATTGCGTGGAAGGTCAAATGATTGTAGAGAAGGTGCTCAGAGAAAGAGCCAGCATTTCAACAGAGGCTTGAATGATGAGAAAGAGAATGCCGCGTGAAGGTCCTCAGCTATTTCATCCATCAGTGAATCGAGCATGTATTAAGTTCCACCTAATGGAGCTTGTGAACTGGGTATTTGGGTGTGGCAGTGCAGCTGCACAAGAACAGAACCTTTGAATGCAGCCCCTTAGCCTCCCACAGGTGCTAATAGGGCTGGCAGCCATCACATTGCCTACGGAAAAACAATGAAGAAATTCATTCTTAAGGATTGATGCCAAAAAGAACTGAATGTTGCAGTAGAAGCCTGCTCTCTACTCCTTTATTGAAACCAGTTTTAGGAAGTGGGAGATGATGTCAGTCTTGTGATAATGGCACTAGGTTGCCTGAATGAATGAGGAGAAACTTGTTCTAGGCTTACAAGAACAAGTATTAAAGAACCGAGAGCCAGTGAGAGGAGGGAAGGGGGATCATGAAAGATGAGTTTAACAAAAAGAAATAATAGAACTTATTATCCTCTTGCTTCCTAAAGCACATGCTCATATTTCATGGACTTAGCTATGGAAACATTAAAACAAACTCTCTAAACCCTAGCTTCTTCAACTGTAAAGAGTACTTTCCTTTTTGGGTTGTCATAAGAATTAAATGAGAAATGCATGCTCATACCATGGATCAAAAGACACTGTCCACTACAGAATGAAAAGACAGAAAAACTGATCTCATCCTTTGCCTCCATTCCATGGTTGTAAGATTTCCCTTGTCCTTAGGTTTGTATGGTGTTTCGTGCTTACATTCCTACACATTTGAGTTCAAAAGTCTTTTTGCATAACCCAAGAAGGCAAATATTACATTTTTCATTTTTCTTTGTATAGGGATACTTGACTCACTTTCTTTTTCCTATTTTTTTAATTTTAAAAATGTGGGGTACAATTCAGGGTTAGGTATGCAAATGTTCACCCTTGTAGATGAGGTGTGCCCCCTCTCCCCCAGCAGATTCCCACTACTACCAATCCTTTTCTTATAGTATTACAATAGTTGTTCAAGGTCCACTTATGAGTGAGAACATGTGATAGTTCTCGGTTTCTGTATTATAGACTCTAAGGCCATCCAAGTTGCTGTGAAGTTCATAATTTTGTCCTTCTTTATGGCTGCATAATAGTCCATCATGTATATGTACCGCCTTTTTTTTTAATCCAATGACTCACTTTCAAAACAAGACCATCAAAAGTATCAAGGAACATAGTCCTATTGGAATTTTTTCAGAGAAAGCAGGGTGGTCATGGGGATCTTTGAGTGTGAAAGTCTCACAGGAGTAGTCAAGTTAATCTCATTTAGAGCTTAGAACCAAGCAGAAAATTCTTGCTGTCCCAGGGCCCTGTGCCATTTCTAAAGGAAAAAATTGATTTAAAACGTCCTCAAATTAGAATTCAATTCTCTCTGTGTATGGAGAATCTAGGAGAAGTAGTGTTTTTATATAACTTTCTTAATCGCTCACATAAAAACTCCAGTAGAAAAGTTTCTTGCCCTCAAAGTACAGTGAAAAAAAAAAAAAGATTACAATTGTTGTACCTTCACAGAACACAGACTGAAGCCAGAAGACCAGCTATAAAATGTAGTCCTACTACTTAGGATATTGGTGACCTACAGGTTTCTGTCAACCTCACTTTTCTCAATGCTAAAATGGGAATAAAAACAGGACCCTCCCTCACTGGGTTCCTGGAAGGGTTACATTAGTTAATATAAAATAAAACACTTAGAGCAACACATATGCAAGATAAATCATCCCAAAGGGTTAGCTACATCATAACTACTATTATTATGTCTGTCACAAAGATCCTTTGAGACCTCGTGTCAAAGGAGAGTGGGAATAGAGAAGCAACATAGCAGAGTGGTTATGTTCTTAGTCTTTGATCAAAACCTAGGTTAAAATCCAGACTTCAACAATAACTTGCCCCATGACTTTGGAATGTCAAAAAACTCTAAACGTCAATCTCCTCATCTGTAGAGTGTCTTCCTCCTTTGGTCATTATAAGAATTCAACAAGATGATGCATGTAAGGCACTTATTATAGTGTTTGGCATAAAATAATTGCCCAACCAATGTTCAATAAAATAATTATCATTACTCATTTTTCTATTGAAAATAAATGCTCAATGCTAACATGCCCAGGCAGTGCTCAATAAATTCTTGCAAACGACACTTTGGTCTTTGAGTTAGTTTTAGCAACTCTGAAATGAGATCTAAGGATAAAAATTTTTAAAAAGATCATTGATGTATCCACTCTTAATATATTTAAATTAAATATGCCAGGCTTCATTCTCAGCTCCCAGCTGAGGGTACTTTGATGGCAAGTCATTCTGCAGCACACTTGGTGGTTGGTGACTGAGACTAAAAGGAAGTTGGAGCTCTGAATCCCTGCTGTTCACTCTCCAGGTTTTTTCCTTTGTCAACAGCTCCAAGCAAAAGTTCTTAAATCACTGGAGTCTAAAACCCAGCACCTTTGGTGCATGACTGTGATTCACTGCATATTTGGATAGAATGATGGCAAATATTATCTATTTTTCTAAGACCCATTAATTTTCTAAGAATTCTTAGCCTGCTAGGCTAATATTATGCTCAGCAAGAGATCATTCATAAATGTGTCCAAACTTATTTTATGATAGGAATATACTTACAAAGTACGAATGAATTCTTAATAATCAAAATGACAAATGAAAGGAGTTAATTAAAAATATAAAACATTTTGCATCCTTTTCATCTTTCAGCCATTTTTATTGTAAGTAGTTGAGTTTGTAGAGACATAAGAGGTTTGAGGAATGTCCTGAAGGAGTGGAAAAGCTTTCTTAGCAGCTGAGCTATCCACTTTGAACTGTTACACAAATTAGTCACCCTCATCTTCTCTCCAAAGTTGCTTAATAGCATACTTGACAGGCAAGAGGGCCACTTGTATCAAACTCGAACATGACAGAAATTAAGACATCACTTGTAATTATTAGTATGTACTTTAAAAATGAGGATAGCCTAAAAACCTGGGACTGATGCTATACAGCTATCACAATTTCCTTTTGAATTCAACACTCTTTGAAGCATATGTATATAAAGCAAGCATTGCACATCCTAGTCCACAAGCCCAAGACTGAAAATGAACCATGTCTCGTGCCAAAACAATGCATCTTTAGATCACTTCTCTTGTATTATATAACATGCTATACAGAACCATACATAGGTAGTTTAAGTATTTCATGTTGACAACAAAGGTGAAAATCTGCACTGCTAATGTATAATCTAAGATATATTCTTTTTTTTTTTTTAAGTTTTTCCTATGCATCAAGGGGGAGTTCTAAGGATACTAATCTTCAATGCTGATTCATTAAAAAAAGACAATAAAGTTTAACTCATATTTTTCTCATCAGAATTTATGAAAAAAGAAACAACAGTTTCTTTTCAGAACAACAACTTTTCAGAAACAACAGTGTGATTTCAGATGCTTGTTACTGATTTTTAGGATTTGTAATGGAAAAACCAAAAAGTTTCCTTCTATAAAGCTTACACTTTAAAATTGGCTAATGTAAAATCAAAACATACTTCAAAAGAAAATTCTCCAACAGTCTATTATACATTTTTAATAAAGTCACAGAAATAGAAGAAATCTGTAGATGTTTAAAGAAGAAAACTTCCTAAGTTATAGTTTCAAACTAGATGGTTTTAGTCATAAAATATTAGTAAGCAAAGAAGGCAGCTTCTCAGTGGAGCAAAAGCATATTTAAATAATTGTCATTATAAGCATAGCCCCAAATAACACTTCAGCTCTCATTGGCAGTGTGGCAAAACTTTTTCAAATAAGGAATGGAAATTTCTCTAAGCATCTAGCTAAGTTATATATCACATAGCTGTATAGAAACATTGCCATTCTGTTAAGAGTAATAGAATGAGTAAGTACCAAGATACTTGTCTAGAAGCGCAACCAGCTTGCAAAAGCACTTATCTGTGTACTCTTTTAATTCTTTCTCAGTAGGAGTAAGTGAATTTGAAGCTTAGAAATATTTCTTAAGACTGCCAAAGTATTTTAGGTCAAACTATAAATTTTTCCCAAAGTTCTCTTCCAAGATTATGCTGAGGACTGAGAAGAGAATCCTTCAAAGGGTTCCAAGAGTAAATTCTAATTTGTTATGGAAAAACAAATAAGTAAAAATTACATTTCTCTGTCTCTGCTGGATGCCTTCCGTCTGAAGGCTCACCACTGGTTGGGAGACACTCTAATTGTAGCTGAGGGCTAGAACTCAGGGAAGGCGTTCTAATGTGGCGATGTCATCAGTGTCGATGATATGGGCAGAGGTTTCCCACTTTCTCTAGGGAAGTGTAAATCTTGCAAGTCTATCTTCCGCGGTGTTGATCTCTAGAATAACAAAGGTGCCATCTGTTCCCTGGTGGGTAGGCTTGGCTTGATATCCCCACCCTCCCGCTCTAACCATGTTGTTTTGGGGTTGTTATCCTCATCTCTCTGTGTCTCACCCTTTCTCCTCTATACAATGGTGATAATAACCACCTTCGAGATCGCTGTGAATGTTAGAGATAATGACAATAGATGTACTTGGCAGGCACTGGCTGCATAGGCAGTGACTGTATGACTGTATGTATTTAATTAGGTTTCGCTTCACACTTCTCCCTGGAACTACATCTATAACAGACTTAGAATATGCTATGTGTTTGAGTCCCCTTTGACCTAAAACATTCTCCTGCAGCTTATAAATGATTTGTTTTCATTTTTTCATGAGTCAGTTCCAGGACACATCATAATTATTACAGATTCAGCCCAATCGCCTACCTCCTCTGCATTTATAGTAGAAACATAATTTCACACATTTTGTAGTTGACACTCTAGTGCCCATGAGATACTCAGTGGAACGCCCTTGGGTTATATTGGCCAAAGTAATTCATAAATTTTTGAGGTCTGAATTGTCAAAGAAATTGGATCTAACCCAGAGCTAATGAGGACATCCTCCTTCTTTTTTAATCTTCTTTCTTTGCTGGCTCCTTTCCCTCATCATAGAAACATACTCAATTCTCCTCTACCTAAAACAAAACAAAACTCTCATCTCAAGTTTCTTCGTACATAGTCAAACCTCTTTCTTCTCACATCCAAACTTCGTTCCTGAGAAATCCTTACCACCCATCTATATTTCCGATTCATTCTTCCATCCAGGGCATTCCAGTTCTGTCCTCACCATGCTACCAAGATTGCAATCATTCGAGCACCAAAGACTCCTAATTGTTAATTCCAATTCCCAAGACTACTGTTCCCACCATCTCTACTGCATGAAATCACATCCCCTGATTGAAACTTTTAACTCCTTTGTTTCGACGACCTTTCATTTTCCTAATTCTCCTCATACATGCCTGGTTCCTTGAGTTTCTTTCATGCCCCCATCGTCTTCCTATACCTAACCCTTAATTGTGAGTTTGAGGCTTCGTTCTTAGACTCCTGCTGTCATTACCTTATACATTCTCCTTGGGTTATATCATCTCTGCTCAAGATTTTAACCACAATCTTTATGCTGAAGGTGCCCATGGCCATAGTCCTGCCCAGACTACACCCGACCTTTAGATTCTTACCTCAAAGACTTGCTGGAAACCTTCACTTGGATGTTTCTCAGGTTGCTCAGAACTGATCATATCTTTTTCTACCTGAAACATGAAGTTCCTCTTGAAATTTTCTCAACTATGGGCACCATCAACTGAAAAGCTGCCCAAACTGGAAATTTCAGAGTCATTCTCCTCCTGATTCATCGCTTCTACCCTTCAATCCTCAAGCCCTGCCAATGCAATCTCCTTTATGGTGCTTTGTTTATTCCTTCCCTTTCATACCTAAAAGAACACTTTTAGGTAGTCTCTTAGACCACTGGGGAGCCCCCTAACTAGCCTCCCTATTGTCAATCTTATCTCCCTCAGATTGAACCTCCACATAGCTACCGAATGAACAGGAAGGTCCAATAGTGGAGTCACAGGTGTCCAGTGGCAAAGACACACAAATGTTTCTTCCAGAAGAATCTTGCCTACACATCTTGTGTCTCTCTATTATTCTTGTCCAAATATAGCTCTCTAGATTGCCTGTTGATTCTGAGAGCTCATACCTTTCCAATAAACCCCCTTTCTACTTGATGTAAACAGCCAACTTACGCTGTTGGCAGTGAAAATCCTTGACTGGTGCACAACTCCTTTTACTCTCTACCGTAATTACAGATATTTGTCTCCTCCGCTGGTCTCTGGCTCCTACCAGGGGTGTACTCCACATACTCTATGTACGATGTACTCCCATACTATGTTCTCCAACCACTAACATGGTGCCTGATGGATAATAGGTTTTTCTATAAAGTATGGCTGATTTGTGATGCTATGAAGTTATAATATGATACCACTTGTATCTAATTCTCAGCCTCAAAACTCCCCCCAAACACACAAATTTCTTGCAAAGTAGAAAAAGCAAACATTCTGGCAGATCTCACTGGATCAGACCTGATCATTTGGTTTCTCCATTTGTCTTATCCAAGTTCAAGAATTTTTTCCCAGAGCAGATAAATATTCTTACCTGTTTTTACCCATCAAGGTGGCTATTATTGATCTCTCACACCTCAGTGCCTTAGAAACACTCGCTTTCAATAGCTACTTCAAAGAGTGATTATCTTTTGCCAAAAATTACTTTTCAGGCCTAGCAGCACCACTCTCAAGGTCGCATTGTGATTGTTTGTGATGGCAGAGGATCAAGGAATTCAGACAGCCATGATGGGTAAACAATCCAAGAGTTATTTGTCTATTGGCATGTCAGGGATGAAATAGGCCATCTATCGGTGAAGCAAGCTATAATACTGCTTCACTGTTATATTTGGATATTGCAACATAAACCTCCAAAGTCTTTGAAGTCCTATGGTAGGAAGGATTTTTTTTTTTTTTTTTGAGTTGGAGTCTCACTCTGTCGCCCAGACTGGAGTGCAGTGGCCACTCCCAGCCACCGCAGCCTCGACTTGCTGGGCTCTGGCGATCCTTCCACCTCAGCTTTCCAAGTAGCCGGAATTACAGGCATGCGCTACCACGCCGGGCTGATTTTTTGATTTATTGTAGAGATGAGGTCTCGCTGCCCAGGCGGGTCTCGAACCCGCGGGCTCAGGCAATCCACTCACCTCAGCCTCCCAAAGGCGAGGGATTACAGGCTGAGCCACCAAGCCCGGCGGTCGGAAGGATTATTAAACACAACCTCTTTCACTACAGGAAAAAACTGAAAAAATGTCAAGGGCTTTCTATTTTTTTTTCTATCAATCTCAACAAGGGCTTTAGAGATTGATTAAATGCAGAGTGCTTGTTGATACCACATACTGTTTATCAGACATGGTAGGAAGGATGTGATCCCTATTCTTAAAGCTGTCACAGTCTGATGAGGTGATGGGATGGAGACTCCAATAAGAGTAGACACTAATAAGATTTACAAAGTGGAAAGTGAAGGGAGCCGTGAGAAGGGAAGGAAGGGAGAGGTTCCTTTCACCTGGAAAATAATGGAATGTTTTAAGGAACATTCAAAGCATGGATAGGATTTAAATAGGCCAGGATGGATTGGGGAAATAAAAAAGCAGGTGTAGAGAAAAGTGCAACTAGAACAAGAGGCAAGAAAGTAGAGGGTATGCATATGTTGAGTAAACAGCACATCAGGGATTAATGGGAAGAAAGAGTAGAAATGTAATTTGGAGAAAATCATGAAAGGCCTTGGATACCAAGTTAGGCAGTTTGCACTTTATCCTGGGGCAACTGCTTATCATCAAAAGATTCTTAACAAGAATGTGTTTCTTCTTTCTTACATCTGGAGGGACCAGGGAGTTGCAACCATGCATGGTCCTCAACCATGGACACATATTAGAATCACCTAAGGAGTCTATCTGTTTCTTAGTGTATGTTTGTCTTTTAACAGCACCATATCTGGCACCATTTCCAGCCAAATAAATCAGAATCTCTTAGGGTAGGATCTGGATATGACTATTTTTTTAAAAAAAAGCCTTTTTAGGTGATTTTTAATGTTCAGCCAGAGCTGAGAAATGGGGAGGAGAGGGTCATTTATATGATAGAAACTCCTGTACTGTAAAAGATCCTTACACCTATATAACTTCCCTATTTATCACTAACAATCTATTGTTCTGTGCTAAGCACTACCTTCTTCCTGAAATAGATATAAAAATAGATAAGTAAATAGATAGATGATAGGTAAATAGATACATACATACATACATACATACATATGTAATCAAACACTCCAAGAACTTAGACCTGGATGCATAAATGCATTTATATGACTTAGTTGATCAAGACAAGCATAAGAAAAATTGAGAGGGACTGGTGGCATAAAATCAAGGTTGAACAGCAAGGATTCCCAAGACAAGTTCAACTCCTGCTGGCTTTACTTATTGAGATAACCAATCACCTCTATTAACATCAATGGATTTCACTCAAATTCTTCCTAACAAAATATTGTTTAATAAGAGATAGAAATGGGACTGCTGCTGGAGTGACCTACCAAAAGAGATTCTGCTATTTTAAGAACCAGAACTTTTAATGAATATTATACTCCCAAGATACAGCCCATAGATACCAGTGACCCACTGGTAACTGTAGGCTAAACAATTTGAAGATGGAATCAAAAGCATAAAGTCCGAAGACAAGAAATTATTTTTTCCTCCCCACATATTGTGACCTTGGCTGACTTCTGCAATTACGCAACAGGAAACATCCTAAATATCCCCAGGTGTATTATTAGGGGTGAGGCCAGGAGCTGAGTAGGAACCTCTCATTCAGCAACTCTAATTTGAAAAAGGACGAACCCAGACTGGGTGTTGGACTTGATAAAAAGGAGGTTAGCCAGACAGACCCTACATCCAGAAAAGTCAGTCCAGAAAAGTCAGTCAGGACAGGGAGGAATAGGAAGCTATTACCACCCAGGCAGGATAAATCTCAAGTGGAGATGTTAGGCAAGAGAACTCAAGGACCCAGACCAATTGGCAGGGAGACCAAGGTTGAGGGACATGCCCAAGAGCTTAAGGGGGTCAGTTTGGCTGAACTCACAGAAGGCACCAGCAATATCAATAATGGAATCAATTGGTGCTGAGACACCCGCTTTGTAGGACTGATATGTAGGGGAGAGCAGTCTGGGGTAGGAGAGTGATGAGGCAGAAAGCACAGCATTCCTGACAAAACCCAATAATTTCTAGAGATGAAGTGTAGCCCACGGGGATAGACTATGTGCTAAGTGTGAAACTCAGTCTTATTATTTTACATCCACACCTCATTCAGACACACAAAAGTGAGATGAGACTCACTGACGCTTAAAATAGAGCCAAATGATAAGAAAAATAGCGTTCTTTCTCCTGTGGGAATGAAGAGTAGATGGAAAAACTGTAAGCAAAAGAAAGTTATACTCTTTAGCTTCCATCTCTGGTAGGTTAAATCTCAGGTTGGAAGAGCAGGGGATCTGCAAGTTGTATTAGAACGTTGTCTGATTTAGGAGAATTAATGTTAATTTATAATATTTATAGTTTTGATAAAAATCCAAATCTAGTAAAAATGAGAGTAAGAATAACTAACTTGCCGGACTCGGTAGCTCAGCCTGTAATCCCACGCCTTTGGGAGGCTGAGGTGAGTGGATTGCCTGAGCCCGCGGGTGCAAGACCTCATCTCTACAATAAATAAAAAAATCAGCAGGGCGTGGTAGCGCATGCCTGTAATTCCGGTTACTTGGAAGGCTGGGGCAGAAGGATTGCCGGAGCCCAGCAGGTTGAGGCTGCGGTGGCCGGGAGCGGCCACTGCACTCCAGTCTGGGTGGCAGAGTGAGACTCCAGCTCAAAAACAAACAAACAAACAAACAAAAGAATAACTAACTTTATACAAAGTTACTTGTATAAAGACCATGTACAAAGTACTCACTATGTGTTAAATGTATTCAAGCATATAATCTTCACAACAATCTTATCAGGTAAGTACTTTTATTACCTCCATTTTATAGCCAAGGAAATTGAGACATAGAGAGGATAAATAACTTGCCCATGCTCCCATGTCTTCAAAGGGCAGAGACTGGATTCTAATCCAAGCTGTCCAGCTCCAGAGTTTGTAATAACCACGAGGTGGGAGCTGCTCCCTTGCGATAAGGAACTACCTTTGAAGGGGCAGGATGAACCAGGAGCACATAGGAAAAGGATAAGAACGTTTTCATGATCTAATACTGGACTCATTCATTCAACAAATTCATCCATTCAACAAACATTTATTGAGCACCTACTCTTTACTTGGCCCTTTTCTATCTGCTGATGACCGCAGACAGGTGGGATCCCTACACCTCTGAAAGAGTGAATAAATGCCATGCAGGCATAAAGTGTGGTGTTCTGTGGGTTTGGCAAGCCCAAAGCACTGCATCTTTGAAATCCTAGTTCTTACACATGTCTGAAATATAATTAGCTCTCTCATAAGAGTTTCCAACCAAAAAAGCTCTAGTGTCCAGGACCCAGTGGAAACAGGGATGTTCGCAGAGAGGCAGAAATGCTGGAGGAAAGAACTGGTGGAAAGCCAAAGAGATGAGGGCCTGCTCCAGGGCTGTCCCTGACTTGGTCTGTGCATGAGGCAGCTGTGCTGGATGATCTCCAGGGCCCATCTCTAGAATTCAGGCTTCCAGACTGAGCCAAGGCAAAAGCAAGGCTGCCCTCAGGCACAGCACACATGACCATGCTCAACCTGACATCAATCACAGCTAGAACACCAGGGAATGGCATGTGATACTTCAGGGATAACTTGTCCGCACTTCTGGGGTCGGCTATTTCTCCCAGAGGCATCCAGGGAACTCCCCGGACTTGTGCTGGTTTCCAGCCTCTACACAATGTGGGGAGTGGACCTCTGCTTGGCTCCAAGGAGACAATCAGCAGAGATAATGCAGGACCAAGCAGCCCGTGGGGACAATAATTGCCTTATGAACTTCATGATGTCAGGATGGGATGCCGAATCAGCCCCAAAGCCAGGAAAGGAGCTGTAATCTGCAGGAAGAAGAGACTTGACCCTCCTCTCCCAGGAAGTCCCCTTGGGATCCTGGCCAGACTTGTGGCTCCAGCTGGGCCTCAAGAAATATCGAGTGGGATTCATCACTGTTAATAATAACTGGCACATGACTGAGTGCAGAACCGAAACGCAGATGGCCAAGAAGCTGAGAGTATCCTCAAGAGAAGGGACGAGTTTGGGTGAAGGAAGGGTTCTGAAAAAGAGACACTCACATGTACTTACAATGTGATTTCAGTACACTCTACCACACCTCCACCCCACCCCTTGGCGACACCCAATCCCATATCCTGCCTGCCTGCCTCAGAAGCTATTATTTCCTCCTAGGTACAGAAACCAGCCAAACTTTTCCTGTATTAAGCAATTTTTCAGACCCTGACCCCTACTCTAGAGAAACAATGGAGGTCTTGCCTGCAACAAGTGCTTTCAATTCCTCTTTTCACCTACTCTACGCCTGACACATTTCTGCAGCTACTTTCCTTTTCCAGGTGACTTAGTGTCCCAAACTTCCTATGAAGGAGTAGGACCTGGATTTGGCTTTGTCCCCCCTCCCTTCCTCAGTTTCTCTGGTGGCTTACTCATAGAATTAGGCTAAATGTGCTAAACCACAACATCCAAAAACAAAAGCGAAGCCAAAATCCACTCAATGACTCTTTTAAATTGTGCCTGTTTGGATTAGAAACCAACTGCACGGTCTCCAAGAATCCTGAGCTGAAGTGCTTCTGCCCCACAACTGGCATCGAGAAAATGAAATGAATAGTCTCGATTTCCACTAGGACCACTGTTCAAAGGGCTTCCAAGATTCTCTGAGCTATGAATGAATAAAGATGATTTTTAAAAATAGAATAAGCGAATGATAAAGAAGATTTTCGTAGGATAAAATGGATCCCTTCTTTCCTGGATTTAATTCAAACCTCAGATTTAGAAGAGAGTTCAAATTTGAATCGGACATAATCTCACTTCCCTTGACAAATTAGAGAAAATAAAAACATTCTACAAAAACTTCAGAGGAAAATCAGAAAAACAGGGCAGTCATTGGCAAAATTAGAAAGTAGACGAGACTGTGCTGGTGCACCCACCGTTTCCTGGGGGCGCCCTCCACTGTGGTATACAACCTGAGCAAACATGCCGTGCAGTCAAAACATACCTACCCAGTGGAGATAATGCACATTTTTAAATGGTTGCAAACTAGGGACATTGGAACTGTAATCAGAGATGCTTAGAACCTAACACTGAACAAACCAATGGCGTGAACCTCAGATACAATTTCAGGCAGCAGGTGAGATAATTTAGAAACAAGGAGACTTTTCCAGTGACCCCCAGGCCTGTGATGAAATTTTAATTTGCAGGTTTGCTTCCCGACTTCACTTCCTTCACTGTCCTCTAACAAATTAACCAAGGGCATATAGGAAGTGCCATTTGTGTTCCAAGTCCATGTGGGCAAAAGTCTATGAAACCTACAACTTTCTGTGGTGGATACACATACAGAGATGGATGGAAGCAGTTTCAAAGGGTTTCTGCACCAAGATGAAGTAGATTTGCAGAGAAGCTGTGAACAGCTTGCCAAATTTCAGCCTGGAACCATTTTATTATCTTTAATTCACCAACCTAGAAATGGGTTTATGAGGGAAAGTCCTAGTGATGGCTTCTCAGCATACAACCAAAGCAACTGCCACACACCAACCTCACTGCCCGAACCCAGAGTGGACCGTCATGTCCAAGTTCTGGCCTTTGAAAAACTAGATCCGGAGCTACTGAAGCTTAACCTGCCTGCACCACCCGGGAGAGCTCAGAGGAGAATGAATTAACTTCCCACAGCCAAGCCAGTAGTCCCAATCCTGAGCCAGAAAGCAGTGGCTGTTAGAAAGAAAGCAAAAAGCAAAGCCACAGTGCCTTCATTATGCTATTAAACTGTAATCACCTTTTCCAATAAGCATCTTCCTGTTTTCCCTGGAGGGGGACTGTTTAACCGCCACGCTGGGGCAGTGGTGCCAACTCAGCAGAGAGCACTTCCTGTGGGCCTGGGAGGTGTTGTGTTCAGCAGGCTGTGGCATGCCCACTGACCCAGAGAGGGCTGCGAGAGGCTCCATCCTGACAGAAGGCTGGGCTAGGGACTCAGGGACTAGCTAAGGCTCCTGGTTTAAGGAGCAATGTGGATTTCCTTTTCTCAGGATTAACACTAGTGAGGCAAGCGAGGCGCTGAGGGAACAAGACTGCAGGCGCTGTGCACTCAAAGGGTCATTCAAGTGGTTTCTTCACCCTAGTCCTGGCTCTACTTGGAGTCCACAACAGCACAGGTGTGTGTGTGTGTGTGTGTGTGTGTGTGTGTGTGTGTGTGTGCGAATGCACGTTGTATAAGTCCATGGTTCTAGAAGTGTGGTTCTCAGTCCAGCATCACCTGAGAATATCTTAGAAATTCTCCAGCTCCACCTTGGACTCCTGAATCAGACACTCTGGGGTGGTGCCCAGCAATCTGTGTCTCCACTCACTCACCAAGTGATTCTGATGCAGTTAAAGTTTGAGACGTACCATGCTACAGAATGATGCTCACCAAAACCAATCTCATGGCACATGTCAGGCCATCTCTCAAAATGCTTCCCATACAACCAGAACAGGGAAAGGGTGTGGTGGTAAGATTAGGGAGACTTTTCTAAAGCCATCAGCAAGACAAGAATCCCTCTGATTAAAAAAAGATATAACAAATTGCTTTTTCCAGTCACCCTTAAGTAAACTGTAGTAGTCAAGGTTTGGCAATTGTTGAAGACAAATGAAGATTACTACTGAACTAGTTCCTTCCTGTTTTTTCTCCTAAGTAGACAGCTCAGAGTTGGCCACTCGGTGACACTGTGTGACATGGACCAGTCCCCATTTAAATATCCTAAGACGGAGATTCCTTCCTCTGTAAAATGGGGCCAACATTACCTACCTGTGTCAGAGAAGCTAATGCATGCAAAGCCCCAAGCAGAAGCCTGGGGTAGAGAGAGTTGTTCTGAGAGTTTGCACATCTGACAGGTGTGTGTGTGTGTGTGTGTGTGTGTGTGTGTGTGTGTGTGTGTGTGTGTGTGTGTATCCTGGGCTCTGGCCTTCTCCAAGGAACCAGGTTGGAAGATCTGGGTCTCCAGGACACTAAGTGGGGAAGGAGGAGTGAATTCATCTATGCTGCTGTATTTTTTTTTAAAGGAGGCTATTTTCCAGGTCTAATGGCCTGAGGCATCAGGCTTCTAAATGGTGGTGACACAAGGGAGAAGAGAAAGAAAAGGAAAAAGGATTCCCTTGCCTGCCTTTGAGTACTGAGAACCATTTATTTTTTACTATATGCATGAAAGTAAGAAGACACTTCTGAAGACCCCTCATTTAAATTCTGTCCTTGAAACCCAAACTGTATGACGTCATGAGTCAATGACCAAGCCCCACCGGCTGAATGCCCTCAGGCATTCGGTGATGGCTTTGGTTTCTTTGTCCAATGCTGGATTGTAACCAAGAGTGTGAGGATGAAGTCATGCAGCAAAACCACTGTCGAACACAAGGTTAATGTGAGGGCTTAGAGCTGAGGTCCCATCACACAATTAAGGAACCATTTCCACAAAGCTGGATTAGAGCAAGTCCCATCCAACTTCCCCAGCTCCCAAGTGTGTCTACTGAGGACCAGAAAGGACAATGACCCGCAGCAGGTGACGATCCCTTTCTCTCTTCCTTTAAGGAGTACTAGGGTGAAGCACTAATCCTCAGAGCTTCTACCCACTGGCCAGGTAAACACAGGACGGCCTCCCGAGCCTCTTCCTAGACTAGTCCTTGCAGCACAGTTGAGGGCTGGAAGGAGAACCCGTGACTCACTTTTCCTGCCGATGAAATTAACTCCAAGATAACATTACCCAAGTGGAAAAAAAAAAAAAGAAAAGAAAAGCAAACCAGCAAGGAAGAAAGTTCACCTCGGGCCCCTTTCCACGGAGCCCCCTTACCTTCCTCATTTAAAATCCATGGCAGAAACGCCGACACCGAGTCAAAGCTACAAGTGTTCTCTTCGAAGGCACAGGACCCAGCGGGCAGGTCCAGGGCACCAGCCAGCTGCAGAGCTGCGGGCACAAAACAAGATTCAGTCCGGGCTCCTTCCCCGAGGCGGTGGCACCAACTCGGGGCGCCGTGCGGGAGGGGGCGGGAGCGGGATGCACCCCACCTCCCACCCCCCCAGCACTCCAGGGCGCCTCCACTGCGCGTCCCCCACCCACCCCTAACCCAGGCTGGGCCCAGGGAGGGAGGACGGCGGCTGCGGAGGAGGATCGGGAGGCGCCCTGGGACAGCGCAGCCCGGCACGGCGAGCGGGTGCGAGTCGCAGAGCGCCCCCCTGGGGAGTCCTGGGTCCAGGCCTTACCTTGCAGCGCCAGGAAGACGCCCCTAATCAGCATGGTCGTGCTTCAGGGAGGAGGACAGGGGAGAGGTGCAAACTGCCAGCCCTCTGGGACCAGTTGCTCCCTGTGAAAGGGATCGCGGGAGGCTGGGGCGCCGCGGACCCCGGGAGGGAGAAGTCGAGCGGCGAAGCGTGCGCCTGGGGCTGCCCGACTTTGCAGAGCGACCCCGCGTTGAACAGCGCGCCCCGCCGCTCCCGGGCCACCTTTGGAGAGACCGGCCCGCTGGCTGGGAAGGGAAAGGTCGGCACGCAGTGCTTTCGCTCGGGATTTTAAAGGTTGGGACCGGACCCCGCGCAGCCACTTGGAAGGGGCAGGCCTTCCACCCCGGCCCCTCCGCTGGGTTGGGACCGGAGGCGCCTGCCCCGCCCATCCGCGGTGGGAACCGGCTTATTTCTGGGGACGGCCTCCCCGCATCTGGCATGTCAGTCCCCCAGGGCTGGCCCTAATTTTAACTTCTTCTCCCCATAAGGGAGGAGGCTGGAATCCTCCTAGGACCGCCTAGAGGGAAATTCGGAAACGGCTGGGTGGAATAATCTTTGCCTCTCACGAGTTTCAGCATTTATACCCCAGTAATGCTAATCCTAGAATATCACCCCCCTTTTTGGCCAGTGGAATGTCTGGCATGCCTGGTGCTCAGCATTCTCTCTGTCCAGTGAAATGGTGGCATTCCTTCTCTCCAAAGAGCCATGATGGATGGATTCGTAGAAGGTTCTAAACTGGGATGTGAGGGAGTGCGTGTGTGGATTACTACTGAGGAATCTATTTGCTACAAGTTTGCTTTGAGCACTCAGTGGTTTCCTCCTCCTCCTCCCCTTCCATTCCCTCCTCCTCCTCCTCCTCCTCCTCCTTCACCTCTTCCTCCTCCCCCTTTTCCTTTATCCTCTTTAAATTTAATGCGGGCAATTTTGTAATCAGGATAGTGGTCCTAACACTTGAGGCCACATCAGAATGCCATGGAGGGCTCGTTATGTGAGTTTCGAATCCAGTAGCTCTGGAGTGGACCCGAGGTTCTGCATGTGTCTGACACGTTTCCAGAGGCTGCTGCTGCTATGACTGGTTTGGGACAACACTTTGAGAACCCCTGGCCTAACAAACTCCTGTTCGATCACCAAAGCTCTGCTCCCATGCCTTCAGCTGACTTCCAGACTCCTGGTTTTCCTTGTCTTTCGTTGGCAGCTTCTCAGTCTCCTTTGCTGTTTGTTCTCTCTGTGACCCCATAACATTGGAGCGCCTCCAAATTCTGCCTTATAATCTCCTGTTTCTCTACCCGCCCCCTCAGTGATTTTGTCCAGTCTTAGTTGAAAATACCAACTAGGTTGATTGATAACTCCCAATTTTCTATTTCTAGCCCAGACTGCTCACTAACTCTGGACTTTTCTGTCTCATTGCCACCTCAATATTTTCACCTAGATGCTTCAAGGCAAGTTCATACTCAACAGGTCCCAACTTGAAAGCTTTGTATTCCTTCCCAAACCTGTATCTCCCCTGTATCTTCTACATCTCAGTTAAAAGAACTATTTCCCTCCAGCTGCTCAGGACAGGAAACTTAGAGGCATCCCTGGCTTATCTCTTTCTCTGAAGACATTACCAGTTCCTATCAGGTCAGGATTCAAAATAAGCAGTGACTGACTGTGTTCCATGTCTCTGGAGATGCTCTGATCTAAGCCGCCATCACTGTTATCCTGGGAGACTGCAAAAGCCTCCCGACCATGGTCTTCCTCCTTCTGCCTGGCCTGCCCCCATGCCATTTTTAACCCAGTAAAAATCATCCTTTTAACACAGAAATCAGGCCATGGCATTCCTTGACTCAAGACCCAACAACTACCCCCAGCATTCAGCAAAATCAAAAGACTTCACAATGACCAACCAGATCTTCTAAGACCTGCCCTACTCCCTTATTTCACTGACCTCAACCACTCTGCTTACTCCCTTCCAGCCACACAGACCTCTTAGCTGGTCCTCAACCCAGTCCAGCTGTCCTTTTAGAACTTTGCACTGGCTGTTCCTTCTACTTGAAATGCTGTTCCGCAAATATTCACATGACTTGCAGCCTAGTGAGGTCTTCACTTGGATGTCACCTTAAGTAGTAGAAAATTTAACAATCTTCTCTATAATAAGGAAGAAAGTATCTGGGATCCTTCTTTAAAAGTTTGAGCAGGCCGGGCTTGGTGACTCAGCCTGTAATCCCAGCACTTTGGGAGGCCAAGACAAGTGGATTGCCTGAACCTGCAGGTTCAAGATCTGCCCGGGCAACTTGGCAAGATCTCATCTCTATAGTAAATCAAAAATTAGCTGGGCGTGGTAGCATGTGCCTGTGGTTCTGGCTACTTGGAAGGCTGAAGGGGAAGGATCACCTAAGCACAGCAGGTTGATGCTGGGGTGGCCATGAGCGTGCCACTGCACTCCAGCCTGGGCGATGGAATGAGACTCCAACTCAAGAAAAAAAAAAAGTTTAAGAAAAATTTTATGTGTTTTCTGGTTTAAGTGATTTAAAATAATGTGTTATTTTTATGAATGTGTGATTATATGCCCTACTTAACAATAAAAAAACATTTATTGTGTTTTCTATTATAAATGTTTTACATAGGTAATCTCATTTAACCTTCACAAAAAATCTAAGAGGTAGATATGTTTACTATCACCATATAATAAATCAGGAGACTGAGATGCAGAGTTTAGTGACAGCGAGTAGAAGAGACAAGACTCAAACAAACCCAGATTTTATTCCAAAAGCCTATTTTCTCAAACATTACAGTAGCCTGTCTCCCTTGGGTCTTAGATTCTTTTTTGGCTCCTTGTTCATGGATGATGCTCAATATTCAATGAATTTAATCAAATTACTTAGTTGAAATTCAAAGACAGGTATACATCTAGCTGAAGCCTCCAAACACTCCTTTCAGCCACATAGGTTTTCAGCAATTATTATACTGGTGCTCATTTTTCAGATATCTACAGAATATTTCAAAGTTTTGGCATGGCCTAAGATTCACAGTGCATGTTTCAAGTCACAGGAGAATGAAAAAGTTCAAAACCCTAAAGAGATCTCCAAACAATTTAAAATATGATTTAAAACTTCAAGATGGTGTTGTTTATTGCCACCTGTGGGAAACAGAATCATCATACATCAGTACAAACTTGGAGTAAATTTTGTGTTTTGCATATAATTGTGTGATCCCAAGAATGCATGATACTTAGACATTGGCACAGGCTGGGGTGTCTGGGATGTAGACTCTGATTTCGGAGTGAAGCATGCAGGGTGTTCATCAGGAGATGCCTTGGGATCAACACCTATGGTAGGTAGGGAGAGGAAGGGGGCATGGGCCTAGGGGGAAGTAAAGTTGTAATACAAGACCTGCAAGGCCTCTTCTAACCCCCCACGAAACTCTGGAGTCGAAACTGTCCATCTGATTTGTTCCACATTAGGCTGAAATGAAAGGGCCTCTGTACCACCAGCTCCATCCGTCACCGGAAGTGGCTCACCTTGAGTTGGAAGTGATCACCTGTGAGGCAGCTCTCTACACTGAGGGGGCTCAGTAGCTGAAGACTGATGACGATACTCAAGCAGGTGGGACTACAAGTCCTTCCTAGAAGGAGAATCTGGATAGCACACCAGTGTCCGCCACAGACATTTTGCAGAGAAAGGAAAAGATAGTGCATGTGGACTGAGTCAGGGTGCAGGGAGCAGAATGAGGAGGGACTCCAGAGTATCTCAAAGTTATGTATGTTAATTTCCTTGGTCACTAGTCATGCTGCCCACATGGCACTCCCTTACTTGACACTTGGGAAAACAGGATCAGGCTCCAAGGAACTTGGAATTCTATCCTCCAAGATTTAGCTTAATCAATGATCAAATGATGCATTGTAAAGTCCTGGCTTACAGAAAGCACTCAATACATACTAAAATAGGTTGAATGGTAGCCTTCCCAAATGGTATGTTTACATCCCAGAACCTGTGAATGTGATCCTATTTTTTTAAAAAGAGACTGTGCTAATATAATTAAGTTAGGGATCTTGAGATGGGATCACCCTGGATTTTCAGGTGGGCCTTAAATCACTGCCAAGTGTCCTTGTAAGAAACAGAAGAGAAGTCATAGACACATGTGGAGGAAGGTCATGTGAAGACAGAGGCAGACTGGAGTGATGCAGAAACAAGCCAAGGGATGCCTGGAGCCACCACCTGGAAGAGGCAGGTAAGAAATTTTCCCCTAGAGTCAAAAAAGGACTGTAGCTCTGCAGATACCTTGAATTTGGACTTCTGGCCTCCCGAATTGTGAGAGAATAACTTTCTGTTGTTTTCAGTCACCCAGTTTGTAGTAGCTTGTTCTGGCAACTGCAGGAAACTACAGTGTTAGGCATTAAGCAAACTTGTGTCAGGCACTCAATGGGCATTATCCCATTTAATCTATGCCACACCTCCATGAGGTGAATATCATTATTGTTCTCTTTTTACAGACTAGGAAACAGGCCCACAGGGGGTCAATTAACCCGCTTGAAGTCACACATGTAGTCAGTATATAGTCAGGATTTGATCCTGGTCGCTTGACTCTCCGGGCTATCCATGGCATTGCTCCTAAACCATTCTTTTCTTTTCTTTCTTCCTTTCTTTTTTTTGACGCAGTGTCTCACTCGATTTCTCAGGCTGGAGTGCAATGGTGATCCTTCCTCCTCAATCTCCTGAGTAGCTGGGACTCTAAGTGCATGCCACTATGCGGAGTTAATTTTTTAATTTTTTTGTGGAGATGAGGTCTCACTATGTTGCCCAGGCTTATCTTGAACCCCTGGGCTCAAGCAATCTCACCTTGGGCTCCCAAAGTGCTGGGATTATAAGTGTGAGCCACCACACCCAGTCGTAAATGATTCGTTTTTACGCAGGCCTGTCTCTCCTGCCTATGCCACACATGGCCACAGTACCCAGCTCTCTCTGTCAGTTCCCTCACAGCTTGCCTCTCACAGAGTCTGGCCTTCCTCTCTGCTTTTTGCCACTCGGCTCCCTACTCCCGTCGGGCATTTTTCACCAGGAGCTCTGCTTCTTGTTGTGCCACTTTCAGTCTACAGATCTCCAAATTACTTCTAATTTCCTAGGTCAAATAGAGGGAAGTGAAACACTGCTGCTCCTCACAGGAGTCTATGTCCCTCTCTATCCGGTGTCTCCCTCATAGCTGGATGAAGCATTAGAGGGAGTGAGCTCATCTGTCTGAAGAAAGAAGCAAGCCAGTGTTTACGACTGCACCCTTCATGCACCAATGAGGCTAGGTCAAACTTGGAGGTTGTCCTCACCATCCACATTCCCTTATTTTTGCTCTTTCTCCTTACTTCTTATGTACTGTCATGTAATGGCAAGTTCAGCAAATATTTCCTGAGCACCTACTATGAGCCCGACACTGTTCTTGTGGCTGGAAATCCAGGGGTGAACAAGATACATCCTCTGCTTCTGAGACAAAAGACCGACCCATGAGAAGATAAAATATGTGGATGAGAGAGAACAAGAGCCACAAACATTAAAAAGTTCAGGGACCAGAGAAGTCACATAAATGAATGAAATAATCTGGTATCAGAGAGGCAATAGGGAGTGTTGGGGACTGCAGTGAACTGGAGTGAGAAAACCCAGAGCTTAAGGGTATTGCAGGGACCAACCCTGCTCTATCTGCCTATTGTTCAAAAGAAGCCCAATATCCAAATAGTTATACAATAGCTCCTGATATTCAAATGCTGGCAAGGAATTAAAACAATATACCTAACTGTCTGTGGGGGTAGAACAAAACCTATTGGGAGGTTAAATTCAATTCTTGAGCTGCAGTTTGTAGCACTAAGATAGAACCACGGAGACAGAGTAGGGTGTCTCACTGCCCACCCCTCTGAGGAGGCAGCCAGGCACACGGGAGCAGTCCCATTCTATAGAAGAAATAACTGAGGCAGAAAAAGTCCAAGTGACTTGTAACTATGGCCACGTGTCTCTAACTGGCAGAGACAGAATAAGAAGCCATTAGTCTGCCTCCTAATTGGCCAGTATGTGGACACAAGGAAAGGATTTTGTATACTCTAAGTCAGGTACAGATGTAAGGTTATTAATAATAGTATAAGCAATATCCTTTATAGCCATTATACTTTGTTGGATTCTATTATATATCTTCTCGAATGATGTTAATATATATCTTTTTTTCTCCTCTTCACACCTGATTTTCCTTTAAACTGTGCCAAGGCATTGTCTCTAGATTTTTGTCTTTGTCTATTTCTGCCTGTCTCCATCTCTCTTTCTCCATATTTCTTTCTGTCTCTCAAATATATATATTTCTCTCTCCCTTTCTTTCCCCTCTCTCTCCCTGTGTCTGTCTGTCTGTCTCTCTCTCTCTCTCTCTCTCTTTCTTCCTTCTGCCCCTCTGCCCCTTACCCCCAACATCTGATGAACTCTGTCTGGGCTCACCTGTGCCCACTAACTGTCACTCTACAGTCAATGATTTTGTTTTTAACGTTTGAGGTATTAAATGAAACAAAATTAAATGTGTTCATTGATATATTTACTTTGGTGCGTTGTTAATAAATTTTGTTTTTTCTGTAAGCTTTTTAAACATATTTTTATATGAATTTTGCAGACATCTTTCTAATTTTATTCAGAAATAAGAAAAGACCAAATCTGCAACCCCACCATCAGTGTTTTGCTCTGTGTTTCCTTCACGCTGTCTCTCCCTCCACATGCACCCAACATGCCCCCACTCATTACACACTATCAGGTTGAAAAGAGCTAGCAAAATGATTCCAGGTTCCATGGCCTGTCCTGCCAGTGACCTCTGTTTTTGCATTCCTTCAGGAGGTTTCTGTGGGCTCTGCCCTGAGGCCGGCAGTGTCCCTTGGTTACTGCCCAGCACCGTCAGCCTTGTACCCCAAGGGGCAGTCACATGCTGGCTGCAGATCTGATTCATTCGCTGTGAGGGACTGAGGTCCAGGGTAGTTCGTTCTGACAAATCTCCTTTTATTACAAAATGTATGGCCCACCGTTCAAATTGCTACACTCAAATGACCTGAAAACATAAAGTAGGTACTTTTTTTTAGAGTGAGCATTTAAAAGGAAATCGATACCTAAATAGATGCTTTCTCTCCATCATTAATCTCTTCTTCATTAGCTCACTCTGGGCCCTAGCTGGGAGTTTGAAATCTTTCATTACAGTTTGAAGGCAACCTTTTTATTTTTATTTTTTTAATCGAAGTTTTCTGGGCTGACTGGTCACAGTGATAATACTACCATGGTTTGTTGAGTGCCAGGTTGTTTCATGGTCAATTCATGAAGGAAGAAACTAGTCTCAGACAGTTGCCTAGGGGTGCAGAGCTGGGACAGTTGCCCAGGGGTGGAGCCAGGCTCCAGCTCCTTCCAAAGCCTTCTTGACCACTGCACCATCCATCTGATGCAGGGGAGATTTCAGCAGGCACTGAAACATCCTTTTCTCAGATATCCTGTTCCCTACCTCTACCCTTAGTTTGGGCTGAGGCCAGGAAGGTCAGAAGCTAGGTGAAAGCATAAAACAGATTCTCCCTTGTGGCCTTCAAAAGGAATCAGTCTCACTGATGCTGTATTCTCAGACTTCTGGCCTCCAAAACTGGAGGCAAAAAATTTCTGTTGTTTAAGCCATCCAGGTTGTAGTATTTAGTTACAGCAGCTCTAGCAAACTAATATACTCCTTTTCATTTCTCAACACCCAGCTCAATTGTCCCCTCTTCTATATCTATCTTCCTATGCTGCAGTACGGATGATGCCGTGTCTTAGGCTGTTCAGGCTGCTGCTATAACAAAATATCATAGATGAGGAGGCTTATAAACAGAAATTCTAGTTCTCACAGTTCTGGAGGCTAGGTATCTGGTGAGGGCCTTCCTCCTCATGCCATCTTCTCACTCTGTCTGTCCTCACGTGACAGAAAGGGTGGGGAGGGGTCTCTTGAACTTCTTTTGTAAGGGTGCTAATACTACTCATGTTGGCTTTTCCCGAACTAATCACCCCCTAAAGTCCCCCATCTCCTATTACTATCCCTTTGTGGGTAAGGATTTCAACATATGAATTTAGGTGGTATGTCACATCCATGCCATCACACACTGTATTGAAATGACTTTATGTCTCTGTCTTCTGCAAAAGAAGCTGAGATTTCCAAGGTAGATTTCCAAGTCTGCTTTATCTTTGTGCCTGCTCTTGTGCTATCTCTGTGCTTGGGTAATTATAGTTGCTCAATAAATGATTGTTGAAGGAAAGGCTAAGGAACAGCATATCCTCATTGGTACAGACAACCCATGGGTCTGCCTAAGCTGCAACCCTGTGATTAGAGGGAAAAGAACGAATTCTAAATTATAGGTCGCCCAGGGGGATATTTATGGAAATGAATGAACTCACAGATGTGCTCTGGGATACGGAGCCAATCTGAAGAGAAGCAACAGTCTGAAAGGGAGAAAAAGCAGGCTTGGTGGTGGGGGAGAGGGGATCAGAGTAGCGCATTTGGCAAACTGGGAGAGAGAGGCAACTCTCAGAAGTCTACTTAAATGAGAGGCAGATGAGGCCACAGAGAGAGAATTAGACCTCTGGAAGGGGCTTCCAGGCCTTGGATGTTGGAGAGAAATACAGATTATGAAACAGCTTGGATTCTGCCACCTGAGTCTGTCCAGGCCCAGCTCCGTGGACTCCTTTCTGGGTCCAGGAGAAAGGCTGGGCTGTTAGGAAGCCAGAAAAATCTGTTCCCCTAAATCTCTACAGAACACTGGGCCACAAATAGTTCCATGATCTGCTTCATACCTATTGTGACAGTATTATAAAAACAGCAGCACCATGTACCCTTTTGCTACAGATCAGTACCCCTTTGCATTTTAGGGTTCACTGTAGTGAGAACGGGTAACATTGCAGCAGTGCTGGGAGGTACAGGCTGGTTCATGTGCAAACATGTTCACCCCTAAGACATCCTCCAAGTCCCCAAAGCTAAGGCTCTTTGTTGCCTGTTGGAGTTCAGAATGAGGCAGTAGACACTGAAATTTGATGTATTATAGCTAATGGTGACTCCAGAGACAGGAAGCCCATGGGCAACTTGGCTTAAACCCAGGTGGCACACTTTCTTCTCTACAAGTTTTGTTTGAATGCTTGGGCACGGAAACAGGAAGAATAAAGCATTGTATAGCCAAAAACATTCCCAAGAAGTGCAGTGAAACTCTAGTTTAGCTTCTGGTTCATAATTTCTAACATTGTTCATCTGTTAAATTTGGGATCTATACTTTGTGTTATTTGCTACAACTGAACAAGGACAGGGTGAAATTCACAACAAAAGCCCAGGCACTGAGAGACAAAATAGACACCATGTGGGGGGACGACAGATAGTAAATACCAGCTCTGAACAGGTGTTTGGGGTGTGTGCATGGTGTGCCAAAAAAGACACATTAGCGTTGAAAAACTGACGCACAGCATTACCCCTTTTCTGGAGGCTTGAACTGCAAAGGACTAAAATATTGGGGACCTAAAGATATGAAGTGACCCTGATTGATTCTTTTCGATTTTCCAAGTACCGAAGGCCCAGGTAACTGGTGTTAATGAAGAAACTCTACCAGTGGGTACTACAAGATGCCTCAATGACCCAACACAGTGAATCATATCTCCATTTGTACATTAGAACCATTTGGGGAGTTGTTTCTTTTTAATATAATATTATATAATATAATATAAATATAATTAATATAATACAAAGGTTGGGACTCACTCAGATCATAATTTCTGGGATGGAACTACAATGTTGGTATTTCCTTAAGGTTCTCGAAAGTGGTTCTACTGGGTTAAGAACAAATTGGCTTGATCTTTTCATCATCAACAAAATTAAGTACTATTATTGTTAACAGATTGGGGTTGGGGAAGCTTTTTAAAAGAGTAAGAATGTGTTATATGAGAAGTGGGATTATAATTTTGTCATTGACACCATGGACTCTAGAGCCAGACAACCTAGATTCAACTTGTAGCTCTGACACTTACTATCTGTGAACTTTATTTGGTCTCTCTGTGCCTTAGTTTCCTCATCCCTAAAATGGAAATAATAATAGTACCTGCTTCACAGGGTGGTCATGAGTACCAAATGAGTTTGTACTGTTAGAGAGCTCAAAAGAGGGCCCGACATGCTGTTAAGTACAATGTAAATACTTATTGTTATAATTTTCTAACAACCCAAGTTTTTCACAGGTCCAGTCTTGTGATTGAAATTGATGACATAGTCTATCCATCAAAACAGTCTTTTATGTAGTGTCCTGCTTTGGGAGGTGGGAGGCACAGAAACTAGGAATGTAAATTGGGCAATTAGTAAACTACAGCTTCTACATTCTATCAGAAGAGAAGAAAAATGTAAACTGTTGCATGGATACAATTATAACTCCCAACAATTAGAACATTAAAATAGTAAGGCGGAAAATGTTTTCAGGATTAAAATGGAAATCTTTATTTGATGATACTTGAGGTGGAGCGAAGAAAATGGAATGAAATATATGAAGAGGCATTTTATAAGATTATATTTCTAGAGGCTAAAGGAAATTGTCTTAGGTCTTAGTTACAGCCTGAGGGCCAAATCTTTCTTTGTCTAAATGTCTTCTGAAAAAAAGAAACAGAGAAGAAACTTTTTTCTTTTTTTTTGAGTTGGAGTCTCACTCTGTTGCCCAGACTGGAGTGCAGTGGCTGCTCCCGGTCACCGCAGCCTCAACCTGCTGGGCTCCGGCGATCTTTCCCCCTCAGCCTTCCAAGTAGCTGGAATTACAGGCATGCGCTACCACACCCGGATGATTTTTTGATTTATTGCAGAGATGAGGTCTCGCTGCCCAGGCGGGTCTCGAACCTGCGGGCTCAGGCAATCCACTCACCTCAGCCTCCCAAAGGTGCAGGATTACAGGCTGAGCCACCGAGCCCGGCTGAGAAGAAACTTTTACGTGAGACATCTCATTTTAAGAACAGTTAGAAGCCTCCAGCTCCCCAGACCGAAAAGCAAGCTTTTTCATTATCCATTTTACAACTTTATATACACATTTATTTTTTTATTTATTTTATCATATGGAAGCTTTATTTATTCAGTCACTCATAGCATGTTCAAATTAGGCTTTTGACTAGTTAACTCATTGGACTCAGAATTTCTCCCATGGGGCCGGGAGTTGGGGTGCATGCTCAATGGGGAGATGGGTTTCCTCACCTGTAGGCTTCCTTCCAAAACAAGGCAATAGGACTGCAATGGTTCATTTTACTCTAGCTGTCAAAATGTCTTCCAGTGGAGCTGCCTTCTGCATTTCTGCTAAGTTTCCATTCTGAACTAACAGCATCACTAGATTCTTCCAAAAGGAATAGCTCTCCTGAAGGTGGCACCCACATGGGTCTCCACCAGATTCCTGAGTCTATTGATTCTTGCGTTTCACTCCTTCCTTCAAGGTCCAATTTCCTTATTTTTTAAGTGTATCCTTTAGTAATTTTTTTTCAGCAAAAACCTGTGAAAGGGTACTTTTTCTTGTTTTGAAAATATCAGTCATTAAGGATACTTCACTTGGATGTAAAATTCTAAATTAAAGATCTGGGAAAAGATGGTGGATTGAATCCAAACTTGCTTCTTCAGAAATCATATAAAGGCTACAGTGACTAGATAGTGTTTAGAATTGTATGAATCCTAAGGATATGGAGAATGGAAGGGGAGACAAAAACAAACTTTTGGAAGCTAGAAAAAAGATAGATAAATAAAAAGTTACCAAGCAGATCAAAGCAAGTTTTGAACCTGGCTCTGTTTCCTCCCTCCCCCGCCCTGACGTGGTCAAGAGTTTATCCCTGACGGGCTCGGTGGCTCAGCCTGTAATCCCAGCACTTTGGGAGGCCGAGGTGAGTGGATTGCTTGAGCCCGCGGGTTCGAGACCTGCCTGGGCAACTTGGCGAGACCTCATCTCTACAATAAAGCAAAAACTAGCCGGGTGCGGTAGCGCGTGCCTGTAGTTCCGGCTACTCAGAAGGCTGAGGCGGAAGGATCGCCGGAGCCCAGCAGGTCGAGGCTGCGGTGGCCGGGAATGTGCCACTGCACTCCAGTCTGGGCGACAGAGTGAGATTCCAACTCAAACAACAACAACAAAAAAAGAGTTTATCCCATGTTACTGGGTGACTTCTCTCTATTCTGGCAAGAGAATGAAGAGAATGGATGCTTACTCTCTGGAGATGATAAACGGAGGTACCCTAGATTTGGAGGGCACAGACTGAGTTAAGAGTAGGAGTGCCACACTGAAATCATGGGAATAAGTGAATATGTAAATGCTGAAGACCAAAACCCTTGCTGTAAGCCCTGTTCACTCACTTGGCTTCTGGGGCACCTGACCAACCCAATAGGAAAAACTTAAACATACTGATATCAAGATTCCCTCCCAAATGACCCAGCTAGATCATCCTCCAATAAGATTCATTCTGATCTTCCAATAAGCTTTTTACTCACCCACAATTAAACAAGAGCAGACACCTAAGTATTGCCAGACAGATGAAGAATGCTTCTAACATACAAGATAAAGATGAAGCAAACAAACCAGAAACAGACAAAAACAACATGGAGAAAAAATAAACTATGAAAGAAAGAGAAAACTCCAAAATAAAACTATTATTAATATCTGCAAAGAGATAAGCAAAGATACTGAATCTCAAGAACAAGGTCATTTACAAAGGAACATTCAGAGAACATAAAAGAACGCTTAGAAATAAAAAAAACATGATGGCAGACCTGAAGCACTCAATAGAAAGTTTGGAAATTTAGATCGAATCAACTGCCCAGAAAGTAGAACACAAAGCAAAGACAAGAAAAATAGGAGGGAAAAAAATTATATAAACTTAGGTATTTGTGATTTTATATAGAAAATATAAAATATTACATTACATTATAAAAGTCTAGGAAGGGCAATATCTGAATAATGGGGATTTTAGGAAAGAAAAAAGAAAATGAATCAGAAAAAAATTGGAAACAATTTAAGAAAATTTCCTGGATTCAAATACATGAATTTTTAGACTGATAGGTTCACAAAATTGTCAGAACAATGAGTGAAAGTAGATTCATACCAAGGCATCTCCTTGTGAAATATCAGAACTATGGGGACAACAAGAAAATTGTAAAAACTTTCAGAGAGCAAAAGCAAGGCACACACTCAAAAGCAAATCATAATTATACTCATAATAATATAAATATTGATGATTGATCTCAGAAAAATTACACTACTACTATAGTAAAAGCACTAGGGTCTGGAAATTATGCAAGTACATGGTGGAAGTAAAAGAAAGAGAAAAAACAAATAAATCCTTAACTTCCATTGTGGGAATAATTATTCTGTTAACCTTTGGCCTCTGTTGATGCTGAGAAGTTTATTGACACTCTAATAGTTGTTCCTTCGTGTGCAATTTGTCTTAAATCTCTGGCTACTTTTAAGTTTTTCTCCTTGTCTTTGGTGTTTGTAGTTTCTCTAAGTGTCTCTAACAATCCCAGTGAAGATTTGAAGGAGCTCATCTAGGTTCTTTAGAGTCAATGGACAGTACTGCAGTTGTATACTGGGCTAGTTCATATCCCTGGACACAAAAATTATGCCCATAAGGATAAATCATTGGAGACACAAGAAAAGTCTTCTGATGATGTTCAAAGATACAGAACTCTGACAGACTGTGAGTAATGGGATTTTGCCCAGAAAAAAATGTCCAAGGAGTATATATAATAGAATGCTGAGTAGAATATGACCTATTGCCCAGAGATAAAAGAGGTGTGAAATGCCCCAGATTTGAAAAAGAAGTGAATCTAATTGAGACTGGGCAATTTCTCTATGGATTATTAAGAAGCAGCCAAATGGGATCTTGAGTTCCAATTCACCCCTCTAGCCTCTGACCCATCCTTCCTTCCACCTCCAGTCAATGTAAGAGAAGATTAGAGAAAGATCCTGTAAGTTGGGTGTTTCTGGTGAAGGATGAGAGAATGGTGGTTTTTCCTTCTTCTCTCCTTAGGAGAGAAAAAGGAAATTATCTTTTTTCAAATGCTCCACATATCCCTTTCAGAGATTATACTACTACTATAGTAAAAGCACTAGGGTCTGGAAAGTATGCAAGCACATGGTGGATGTAAAAGAAAGAGAAAAAAACAAATAAATCCTTAACTTCCATTGTGAGAATAATTATTCTGTTAACCTTTGGCCTCTGTTGATGCTGAGAAGTTTATTGACACTCTAATAGTTGTTCCTTTGTATGCAATTTGTCTTAAATCTCTGGCTACTTTTAAGTTTTTCTCCTTGTCTTTGGTGTTTTGTAGTTTCTCTAGGTGTCTTTAACAATCCAAATGTAAAAGGGTTCCACATATCCCTCTCAGAGATCTAGAGTGTCTTATTGACATCTTTTTTTTTTTGAGTTGGAGTCCCACTCTGTCACCCAGGTTGGAGTGCAATGGCACATTCATGGCCACCCCAGCATCAAACTGCTGAACTCCAGCAATCCTTCTGCCTCAGCCTTCCGAGTAGCTGGAACTATAGGCATGCACTACCATGCTCAGCTAATTTTTTTTTTTAATTGTAGAGACGAGATCTTGCCAAGTTGCCCAGGCTGGTCTCAAACCCTCAGGCTCAGGTAATCTTATCTCCTCAGTTTCCCAAAGTACTGGGTTACAGGCTGAGTCACTGAACCCAGCCTCTTATCAACATCTTATTCCTTAGTTTGGGTTCTGTTTTGTCAGTGCATTTGCTGATCTGTGCCTTGTTCATATATGAGCAGAGGAAAAAGAAATAGAAAAAAAAAGTGACAGGACAGAGAGAATATAAATGTGTAGCACTCGGTACTCTTCCTATTTTGTGAGGCAAAGATGGGTAAGTTTCCTGTGAATCCACATATAGTCAGGCTTGAGCTGTCTGGCTAGCAGCCTACATAAGAAGTGACCCATCAAGTAAGGGACTCCAGGGGGAGGCTGTGAGTATTCCACTGCGGACCAAAGCTGGGGGGGGGTGATAAAGGTCAAGCCCGGGTACATGTCTGGGCCAGGAGTTGAGTCAAGTGACTGTGAAGAGCTGAAGCTGAAACCCCTATGTAAGAAGGCACTCAAATGGCTGTATCTTCGGTAAACTAGCATGTTAGAGACCTAAACTCAGGAGGGCATGTATGTGAACTGGTTTTTGTCCAATAAAGCCTTCAACCATGCTTTATTGACTCTCTCTTGACTGTTCTTTAATGACATTTTGTGTAGATCCCATAGTTTTCTAGCCTCTTCCATATATTGGAAAAGTCTACCACCAGAGCTAGTATTTAGACATGTACCTAAATACAGAGAAGGGAATGACATCTGAGAAGGGACTACAATAACACCAGGTAGGTGAACGTTCTTTGTTTTCATCCATCTTAGTTGACAATACACTGCAGAAACTAAGACTAGAAGAAAACAGAGGGGAGAGAGAATGTGAAGACAATGCCCTTTCCCCACTTGAAGGCCCTCAAGCAGAAGCTCACCTGCTGGCATGGGGCAAGGTGAAGACAAATATAGAATTCAACATGCAATTGAAGTTTTCTATGTGAGGGGCTTGGATTTTTTAGTGGAGAAATAGGCTTGAAGCTGGGCTTCTAGAAACAATACCCAAAATCATGCCACAGAAATGGTTTGATGAAGAAATGCCACTGCCACTCTAAATACCCAGAACTTGACTGCTTTGGACTTATTGCAACCATTAATGCCTCCTCAAAGTTAGAGTCTATCACCACAACACAACCCAACCAAATGGAAACATTGAAAAGAGCATGTATCTTTTGTTTGTCACTTAAAAATTTAAATCTTATGTGGATCTTACATGGAAGATCCAGTGAGTGGAGTGTAGATCACATGATTTTATTCTAGCTGAAAGGGAAGATGCAGGCTTGAATTCTGAGTTGTACATTGCAAAGGCAGAACTTATAACATGGAAGTTCCCCATATGTAGGAAAGCTGTTAAGAAGGTGATAAGTCATTGCAAATATGACACATGTCCACTATGGATAATGCTTAAAATAAAACAATTAACCATTTTACACCCATTAGGATAATTATTATTATTATTATTTTTAGTGGGAGTCTCACTCCAGGCTGGAGTGCAGTGGCACACTCACGACCACCCCAGCGTCGCCCAGGTTGGAGTGCAGTGGCACGCTCATGGCCACCCCAACGTCAACCTGCTGGGCTCAGGTAATCCTTCCACCTCAGTCTTCCAAGTAGCTGGAACTACAGCATGCGCCACCACACCTGGTTAATTTTTTGATTTACTGTAGAGATGAAGTCTCCCCAAGTTGCCCTGGCTGTTCTCCAACCCATGGGCTCAGGCAATCCCCTCACCTCAGCTTCCTTGAGTGCTGGGGTTACAGCCTTGAGCCACTGCGCCCGGTCTGGATAATTCTTATTTTTAAAAATGTTGGTAAGAGCCGGGCTCGGTGGCCCAGCCTGTAATCCTGTGCCTTTGGGAGGCTGAGGTGAGTGGATTGCCTGAGCCCGCAGGTTCGAGACCCGCCTGGGCAGCGAGACCTCATCTCTACAATAAATCAAAAAATCAGCCGGACGTGGGAGCGCGCGTCTGTAATTCCGGCTACTTGGAAGGCTGAGGCGGAAGGATTGCCGGATCCCAGTAGGCGAGGCTGCGGTGGCCGGGAGCGACCACTTCACTCCAGTCTGGGCGACTGAGTGAGACTCCAACTCAAAAAAAAAAAAAAAAATGTTGGTAAGAATGTGGAGGAATTGGAACCCTTTGTTAGTGGAAATGTAAAATGTTACAGCCACTGTGGAAAACGGTATGGCAGTTCCTCAAACTTTAAACACATAATTGCCATAAGATCCAGCAATTTTTCTTTTAGGTATATTGAAATCAGAGACTCAAATAGATATTTGTTCATCAATTTTATTTACAATAATCAAAAGATAGAAACAACCCAAATGTCAATAAAGGAATAGATAAATAAAATGTGTTGTGATGGTTAATTTTATATGTCAACTTGACTGGATCACAAAGTGCCCTGATATTTGGCTAAACATTATTTCTAGGTGTGTTTGTAAGGACGTTTCTTGATAAAATTAGTATTTGAATCAGGAAATTCAGAAAAGCAGTTTTCCCTTCCTAATGTGAATGGGCATTATCTAATATGTCAAGGACCTGAGCAGAACAAAAAGAAGGAGGAAAGAAGAATTTAGCCCTTCCTGCTCAATTGCTGGAGCTAGGACATCTATCTTTTTCTGTCCTCAGTCTTTTAGTTCTTAGGCCTTCAGTTCCAGACTAAAATGTATACCATCAGCTCCCCTGGTTCTCAGGCCTTCAGACTTGGGCTGAACCATACCATCAGCTTTCCTGAGTCTCCAGTTTGCAGAGAGCAGAGTGTGGGACTTCTCAGCCCCCATAATAGTATGAGCCAATTCCTTATAGTACATCTCTTCCTATATATAGCCTATTGGATCTGTTTCTTTGGAGAAGCCTAACTAATACATGTGGTATACATATAAAAAGGAATGACATTATGATACAAGCTACAAAATGGATAAGCCTTGAAAACATTATGCTAAATGAAATAATTCAGATGCAAAGAGACAGTATTGCATGATTCTACTTACGTGAAGCAACTATCTTCAAATTCATAGAGTCAAAATTAGAAGACTGGTTACCAGGAGCAGAGGGTAGAAGTGAATGGGGAATTATTGTTTAACGTGCACAAAATGCCAGTTTGGGAAGATGAAAAATTTGTGGAGATGCAGAGTGGTAATAGTTGCACAACCGAGTCAATGTACTTAATGTTAGGGTTTGGACAGACAGGGTGAGGGTGGAGAGGTGCAGGGAGGCGTGCAGCACTGGTGGGGCTGGCAAGCCAGAGGTGCCGCACTGGGAACCCAGAGATCTGAGTAGATTGCAAAGAATTGCGACACACGAAAAGGTTAAGAAAGAAAAGTTTATTTAAAAGTAAATTAGAGAGAGAAAGAGAAGGAAGAGAGAAGATTCACCTCCCCAAGGCGGGGAAGGGGGACCAAAGCCAGGAAGCATGGCGACAGCCATGGCTCAAAGAGCACATGGCCACACTAGACTATAGCAAGGCAATGGCCGCCGGTTGCTTGTGGTTGAGTCCTTTTAACCATTCCCCTTGATGGGGGAAGATCATTAGGTGATTGGGTGGTGGTCTGCTTCCACGTCATCACAAAGGGGCAGGTAAGCGCAGGTACTGATGATGATGTCAGGTGATGGACAACAGGCAGATGGGTGGGTTAGTCACATGATTGCTGCCATGGTGGGGCTTATTCATGTCAGGTAGGTCACAAGGGCTGATTAGGTTAACCCTGTGGGGGGGGTGGGATTTCCTGCAAGAGACTTGTTAGACATTTACAATTCACAAATTCCTTGACCAAAGGTGGGGTGGTCATATTATTACTTTTATGACTTTGGCCTTGACAAGGAACCAAAAGTTTACTAGAGATTATTATAAACCATGAGTAGTTGGGTTGTCCTGATCTAGTATCTGAAGGAGATTTGCCTAGGGGGCAATTCTACTGCTGTTTGTCCTGCACTAGAATGTCTGAATGCTTTCTAATGGTTACACTGAGGCAAAAAGACTAAAGAATAAACTAAGTTTCTTCTAGGTTTCTATAGGTACCTTTTACTTAATGTCACTGAATTGTACACTTAAAAGGGATTAAAATAGTAAAATGAATGTTATGCATATTTTACCACAATTAAAAAATAGAATTTATTAGTAGTTTTGAAAATTAATAGAAAATAGAAATGAACCAGGTGATTTCTTTCATTGTCCCCATACTTTGGTAATGACCCACATGGTAAGATAGAAGGAAAAAAAAGAAATAAAAAATGGTATGTATTATATCTTTTGTGTGAGAACCACTACGCAGCAATGGACAGGTTATGGGCAGGGTTATGAGAACTGATGTTAAGACTAGACCTTAAAGAATTTAGGTAACACAGTGACGCTTTTGCAGCCAGTGATCAGTGCAGCAGATTGAAAAGCTGAGCATCAGAATCACACTCATCTATGGTTGAGCCTCCCAATTTCAATGAGCAATGAAAAAAGATTTAAAAGACCTGGGATCAAGAACAGCAGAATAAGCTTCTTGATGACAAAAATATCAAAAGCTAGTTTTCTTTTGAGAAAGGTCTTCAGACTCATTTTCTTCAGCTGTAAAGGAAAACCAGTTATTAACAAAGACATAAATCATGGAGAGAGCAACTGAATAACAATTAGCACAGGATGTTTGGAACCAAATATTCTGTGATCTCCAATTGATCCTGAGCAAATCGCTTAAGCTCTCTGCTCTCCAGCTTTCCTGGCTCTACAATGAAAATAATAGCTTCCCTACTGAGGTGTGGGGAAATTCCCTGAATTCACTGCTGTCAAGCAAATACATGATGAGCAGAAACCTGGAGCCAACATTTTGTTCCTTTCAACTTTACAGGAAATCTATAAAACAATATATTAAGCAAGCAAGTGTCCATTTTGTGCACACAAAATGATTCAAATGATAAACTGAAATGTTATCTACAATTGTTAGAGTTTTCTATATCATGGCTTTCAAAAGTCTAAACAATCGGTTCCCAGTTGCGATACAACCCCACCCTGTCTTTTGCCCCTTGTTGTCCTGGTGATTTGTTGGTATCGAAACTGAGGAGAGGAAGTAACTCAGCAAATGGGCAAGAAAGCCAATGTTTTCCTTTCTTGCCAGAACTTCTGTTTTTGTTTCCTAATCTTGCTCATCCTAGTGCAATTAAATTGCAACACTGAATCCAAGTGCTTGTTCCCAAGAATCTCTCAAATGCATGATTTACAGACTGCTTTGGAGTTGAAGCAAGCTAACTTGATCCTTTAAATACAGGTGACCTTGTTACTTTAAGAGGCAAATAATAAATCCATCAGAAGAGCTTTTAGGCTTAACTTATTTTGCAAGGATTCTCAGTTAATTAAACGGGAACAATATAAAAAAGAAGATAACCTTTTCTCTATATGCTACAAATAAACCATCATTAATGAATTTCATTATAGGCAAGAGAAGACAATGAGCAATTCTAGTTTAGATGCATTTGACTTAAGATGATGGAATGGCAGATTGGGTAGTTAATGTTTCAAGTAGCTAAAATATTTTTACAGAGTCATTCTTTAAAAACTGACAGGAGTATTAAAAATAAATGAATATATGCTAAAGCAATAAGTTTTTGTTTAGACTTTAAGGTCATATTAATGATTTAACTTTCTTGTTTAGGCTACAGATAATTTTTAAATATTAATGAAAAGGAAAGAATTATAGCGCTGACTAGGTCTAATTTACTATATCCTCTCTTAAAGTTACGTGGTTTTAAAAAAATTATATTACCCTGTTCAAGGGAAATTTGTTTTACATTAATGACAAACCAAAACAAACTCAGCCTTTGTGGTGGGGGAAAGATGCTGTACTTCTTGAACAAAATTGTATTATAAAGTGCTGAAAAATTCAAAGTAACTGTTCTGAGTAATGAGTGCATAAGGAGCTTCCAGACCAAAGGGATAGGAATGGTAACAACACAAAGGAAACACCATGATATTATTTTTTCTTAAAAACTTAGCTTAAGTTCCAAGTACTTTTCATTCAACAGTTCCAAATATCTTTCAACAGTGTCACTCCAAAAATGAAATTAGGTAAAACAAAGAAACATCTGAATGCCCAGTCTGTTCTTATTACAAATGCATGCTTAATTTTCATAATTAACAAGTCTTTGGCCATTAAATCTGACTGACTGTGGAAGGGTGCTGACTAGATGTAATGCTGCTCTATTATATTTACTTTCAAGAGCATAGGCTTTAGTGTCAAACTGCCTGAGTTCAAATCTCAGCTGCACCATTAGCAACTCCATGACTTGAGATAATTTCTTTAAACTCTCTGAGAACCTCAGTTTCTTCTGTAAATGAGAGGTGGTGACACTCACAATCTCCCAGGATGAAGTGAGATTATGTATATAAAGCACTTATCCCATGCCTAACATAATAAAACTTCAATAACCGTTAGGCATCGTGTGTGTGTGTGTGTGTGTGTGTGTGTGTGTGTGTGTGTGTGTGTGTGTGCGTGCATGTGTGTGTGTGTCAGAATCTCACTCTGTTGCCCAGGCTGGAGTGCAGTAGCATGATCATGGCTTACCGCAGTCTCGACTTCCAGGGCTCAAGCGATTCTTCCACCTTAGCCCCCTGAGGAGTGCACCACCATGCCTGGTGACTTTATTAATTTATTTGGTAGCAGTGAGGTCTCACTATGTTACCCAGGCTAGTCTCAAACTCCTGAGTTCAAGCAATCCTCCCAAAGTGCTAGAATTACAGGCGTGAACAACCACACCCTGTCCATCTTCTTATTTTTGCTGCTGGCTTGGATAATTTAACAACTCCCGTGGGCGTAGCTCAACTTACTGTTCAAAAATTATTTGGGCAGGGATGCCCTTTTAAGCAAATGGAAAAACATTAGTAGAATGTAGTGATTTCCTCCAGATGCCCAAGCTACTTCCTGGTATAAATTAGAAGCACAGAAGCCATATAATCCCAGGATAATAAGAAACCATGGTGTGGTCCTTAACACTGGCAAAGTAGTTTCACAGAGGGAGACAGCATGGTAGAATCCAGAGTGCATTGGACTTGGAATCAGAAAGAACCTGGATTCAGTTTTTGGCTTGGTCACTGGAGTGGGTTAAATAGTAGTCCCCAAAAGATATGTCCCAGTATCTATGAATGTGACTTTATTTGGAAATAAGGTCTTTGCAGATGTAATTAAATTAAGGATCTGGGGTGGATCCTAAATTCTATAAATGATGTCCTTGTAAGAGACAGCAGACATAGACTCACACACAGAGGGGGATGGCACATGATGATGTCGGCAGAAATCAGTGTAATTTGTCTCTATGACAAAAAATATCAAGAACCATGGGCAGTCACCAGAAATTAGGAGAGAGGCATAGAATGGATTCTTCCTCAGATCCTCCAGAAGGAACCAACCCTGCTGACGCCTTGATTTCAGACTTCTGGCCTCCAGAACTATGAACGAATAAATTTCCATTGTTTGGAACCAGTGTAATTTGGTACAGCAACTCTAGGAATCTAATAGAGTCAATAAGGTGGAAAGTTAGTGAACCTCTCTGGGGACTAATGAGATCATGTATATAAAGGTACCTCGACATAGCAGGTACCCAATAAATGCTAGTTGAGCACTTGCTTTCTCTTCATCCTCATCACAACCTAGTTTTGTAAGTATATTTTCTTTATGTAAAGATGAGAAAACTGATTCCCTGAAAGTTGACTCACCAGCCCATGGTCAGGTGAGTCAATAGCAGATTTTTCTGCTCTAGTACTGGGGCCTTTTAACCAGTACTTTCTCTCTCGTCTACAGAATTTCGCTGCAATGCTCTGTTTGTTACTTTTAACATCATTTCACTGTACAAAACTAAACTGCCATGTATCCCATGGACCTATCAAATAACATATTATCTGGAGGAGGGAGGGAGTAAAGGTGGAGTGTAAGAAGGAAGTCTGAGAGAATTATACGAAATCTCAAAGGCAGATCATTCATCTCAAATCTGGATGTTAGAGAAAGCTTTACAGAAATAATGAAAATTTTAAATTAAGCCCTAAGGGACTATGAGGAAACCTTTCTTAAATTATGAATTTTTCTGATAAAGAGTGGATATCAGTGTAGAAATAGACATCTAATTCTACTATCTCAGAGCAGTTTCCGCCCACCTGAGAGTCTCAGGATGGGTCTGAGAGACATCATAACTCCAGGAATCATAAAGGGTTTGAATGCTCACAGTTGACTTTACAGGATTCAGGAAAAGGGGCCTTTTTGAGTTACTAAAATGTCTTTGAATGTATTTTTTAAAATGTGGAGTATCTCACCTTTTCACTCATCTCAATCATTTGTTTTATAGTAAAATAAACTTTAGGCTTTTTTTCGGGAATGGCAAAATTACAAATGGTTTTTAAACATAGGAAAACAAATGCTCAAACTTGCCCGTAAAAAGAATGCACATGAAAACTAGAGAGAATCAAAACTATATTTTTACTTAGCAATGATCAGAACTTAAGAACATTCTTTCTGTCTTGTAAGGGTGTGGGACAGTGGGCCCTCTCATGCATGGCAGGAGTAAAAATGCCTGCACCCTCTATGGAGGTCAATGTGGTGATATCTATCAAAAGGTAAAATGCTCATACCGTTTGAATCCAGTAATTCTACATCTAGGACTTTATAACACAAATATGCTTACATAAGTCCAAAATGATGTATGTTCAAAGGGATCCATAGCAGCATCGTTTGTATTATTACAAGATTGAAAATAACCTAAATTAACCATTAACAAATGAGGGGTTAAACAGTATGCTATGTCTATATAATACAATACCACAGGCACATTAAAAAATGGAAGTTCACGTTATGGACTAATTTGAACAATCTCCATGAAATATTGTTAAGAAAAACACCAAGGGACAGGACACTGCCTACACTATACTAAGTGGGAAAAATATGGATTTTAAATCTCATATATATAGCATCTCTTCAATGCTTCACGAGATACTGGTGACATGGGTTGCATTGGGGAAAGTGAACTGGGTGACTATAGAAAGGACACGAGGGGAATGTGATAGTTTTGAAGCAGAGTTGCTGGGTTTTTGACATTCCTTCCATTAGGTAGTAGAGTCTGTGATCCCTCCCTTGGACCACTGTGGCCCTTTACCCCCGCCCTGAGAAACGGAATGGAGTAGGAGTGTGCTGCACAAAGTCTGAGGCTGCATTTGGAAAGGACCTGTCGCATCTGCAGGTTCCCCTGGGGACAGTCACTCCAGGAACCATCTGCTGTCATGCAGAAAGCCTGGCTGCTGGGAGGACACCAGTAGAGAAACCACATCCTGAGGAACAGAAAGAAGAGAGATGTCCAAGGAGCCCTAGCTGTTTGGAGTGTTCCCAGCTCTGGCACCAGACATATGAGTGATGACGCCTTTGAGATGGGCCCAGCCACTGTCTGACAGCAACTGCATGAGAACCTGAACAGGAAATAACTGCCGGGGCCCATTCACCATCAGTTTCATTACTAAATGATGATATCATTACTATTTGGGGGTGGTTTGTTACAGAGTAATAGAAAACTGGAGATTCAAATTTTCACCCTCTGTACATGTTGAATTTTGAATCATATGGATGCATCACTTATTAAACAAAGCAAACACACCGGGCGCTGTGGCTTACACCTGTAATACCAGCGCTATGGGAGACAGAGACAAGAGGACTGCCTGAGCCCAGGGGGTCGAGACCAGCCTGGACAACTGGGCAAGACTTCATCTCCACAATAAATTTTTAAAAATTAGTCAGGTGTGGTGATGCGGGCCTGTAGCCACAGCTGCTTGGAAGTCTTAGGCGGAAGGATCATCTAAGCCCAGCAGATTGAGGCTGCTGTGGCCCTGGGTAACAGAGTGAGACTCCAACTCTCCCCTCAAAAAAGCAAACAAACTAAAATAGTCCCCCAAATTTCCTCGTATATCTTTCAGCTATATTTAACTCTTAAAATGGTTTAAGCAACAGAATTATCCTAGGTACCCTTTTCTGAATATCCTCTGGGACTTACTACTGAGTTGGAGTCTGCCTAGTATGAATCCGGGAGTCCTGGGATGCCCCTCGCCCTGCTTCAAACATTCAAATAAAAAACCTTGCTTCCTCAACAATGAAAATTAATTTGTTGGTGAATAATATATGCACATATGGTCCATCTCATTAAAAGTAAGTAAATGTACCACATCAGTCATTTTCTAATTATAAAGTGAGAAATGTACCTTCCAATGGAGAGGTTGACCACTGGCACCATAACCAAGCATCATGAATATTGGAATAGTGTGCAATGATATGACTCCAGACACAAAGCAACATGAAGAGCACAGCATCATCTATGAAGTACTGAATTCCAAAACACTGAACCTGAATCTACTCAGGCTTTTAGATCTGACCTCGAGTTTACAGGAAATGCAGGTGATAGAGGAACAAGTTCAGCTCCGCCATGAGAATATCAACAGACAAAATCAGAATATGGACCATTCTACAAGACAGATGACCTGGTCTCTTCAAAGCAGCATTGGTGAAGAGGTGAGAAAACTGGCATTCTTAGGCACGGTTGGTATAACTCCATGTGTTTCCAAAGTCATGCACATTCCTGGATTAGAAAAAAACCCTCTATCCACTCCCAGTAGCAACACACATTTACACATTTACACATAAAATTCATGAGTTCTTTAGGATTTACACCAAAATGAATAACTGTCCAATAACTGACAAAGCACAATAATATCATTTAGGACAAAACATTAAGAATTGGATTCAATTTAATTTATTGCAAGTATGTCGTGAGGTGTCATTTTAGGTGCCAAGAATTAGAGCCTATATTATACTAAGTTACAGTGAATATTTGTGAAGTAAAGGGAGAATTTAATCAATACCTTTGGGTTCATGAAGAATCCCTATAACAGTTCTAAATTGTTTTATGTATTGACAGTGACCTGAAACTAAGTTAAAACTGCAATGTTAAGATAGCTAGTAGGTGTGTTAGAATAAGTTGATTATATCCAAAAAGCTCTTCATCTATTTAATGGGCACGATTGCTCTAAGATTTACTATGCCATCAAAAGTGGTACTTGAGCTACCTAATGAAATTCACTATTTATGCCTATAATCACATGGTGATATTTCAAGGCCATCTCATTAATAGAAATATCTATAGTCAACCTATTTGGGATGCCCTTGGAAAAGAAATATGTGAAGCATATCAAAAGAACACAGTTCCCTTTCAGAACAGGGGCTTATTTATCAAAAGGTTAAAGCAAATACCAACATTAGATTAGTGCAACTGTTTTATTCTTTCCCTCAGAAAACAGTTAAAAGATGTCAGCCCACTTAAGAATCTGCTGAGTTTAGAGTGAATGAACTCAAAGTTATAAACAAGTAGTTTGCTTTGAGAGAATAAACAATTAGGAGAAATTAGAAGCGAAGATTATTGCCTCCATTTTTCTATCTGGTAGTTTCCAATAAGTTAATACAGTACCATCCACAAACCTGTTTAGTTTTATTACTGAATTTTAAAATGATATCATGCTTTAGGAAATGAAGATCTATAAAGCTGCTCAATTTGCCCTGTCATGCTTGTCCCTAGAGATCCCCATGGCTTCTGAAGATAAAGTTTGTTGGCCATAAGTCAGAGAGAAGCCTTATTCCTAAGACTATGAGACTAAGAGGAAATTCAAACTGAAACATCTCAATAAATACACAATGTTTACTCTTTTCCTGTGACATTATCTAACACATTTAGTACCTCCCAAGCCTGAGACTAGCCTACCTCCTTAAACATTCATACTTGGCCTTCATTGTAGCATATTGGTTGAGAGAATGGACTTTAATTATCTCTTCTACCATTGACTTTCAGTAAAGAGACAAAAATTACTCTTTGTGTCATGGTTTTTTCATCTGTAAAATGGAGGTCATCATAGTAGCGACCTCAAATTGCTGTTATAAGAACTAAATAAGAAAAATCATGTAAAGCACAGAGAACTCTGACTAGCATATCATATTGACTCTTCTTTTGCTTCATGTTTATTGTAGAAGGCATCAAGCTAGGGACCAACATTCAGTGGTGGATAAGGCAGCCTTCCCTTGGGAATCTCTCAGTTTAATAGCTGGGGAGCAGACATGAAAGCAAATCACTGCACTGCTTTAACTGAGACACAGCAATGCAGAGGACATAGACGGTCCCCACTACTCTGCTAATGCTGGGGTTTCCTGAAATACCTCTGAACATCACAGGACAGAGGTACTTTGGCAGTCACTGGAAGGGTAAATACAACTTGCCCTTCGGTTGAATGATCTAAAAGCACACATGTTCAGTAGTTAAGTATTGTTTCCAGTTATGCTACTTTGCATAATGCTGTTACATGGAAGAACCCGTGGTGTGTTCACACTACTCTTTTTTTTTTTTTTTTTTTTTTTGAGTTGGAGTCTCACTCTGTCGCCCAGACTGGAGTGTAGTGGCCGCTCCCAGCCACCGCAGCCTCGACCTGCTGGGCTCCAGCGATCCTTCCTCCTCAGCCTTCCAAGTAACCGGAATTACAGGCATGCGCTACCACGCCGGGCTGAATTTTTGATTTATTGTAGAGATGAGGTCTCGCTGCCCAGGCGGGTCTCGAACCCGCGGGTTCAGGCAATTCACTCACCTCAGCCTCAAAAGGTGCAGGATTACAGGCTGAGCCACCGAGCCCGGCACCACATTACTCTTAAACCCATGCATAAGGGATTCAAGATTATCATTTTATTCTGTCCATGTGTACATAAACACTGCTATACTTTTTTCCTGGGACCAAGTCAACTGGCAAAATGTCCCCAAGGATTTGAGTTGTCTAGCAATTCAGGTCAAACTAGCACTTTGAGAGTTATTGTAATGGTTTACCTTGGGGAAGGGTCATGTAGAACTCTCTCTTTGAGAAAAAGACCATTTGCATTTACATTGTGACATTATAGTTCTTAAAACTAAGAGAGTTTCCCTCTCTACTTTGGCCACTGGGAAGCTTGGCATCAAACTGGCTATCTAACAATAGCAACTATTCAAGGCCATATGCCATTTTTTCCTCTTATTTTGAATTCTTACCTATATCTGACATCTTTGGTATTTATTTAATTTGTATAGCATGCATTTAGGAAACAAGTTCAAATACTTACTGGAGAAGAGGAAGATAATACAATTTTAGAACTCTCAAATTATGATTAAGTAATAAAATGGTACCCTCGAAGAGTTAACACACTCTCTTCCATCCCCACCCAAGGGCTTTATTTACTTCTAAAGAATTTACTAGTGGATGGACCTAGCATAATGTTCCCAACTGTCAGACACCAGGGGGATATTTTTCTATGGAGGAAAAAAGCACCTTAATAAAACTTTTATTGCAAAAGAAATCATTCTGATGCATTTGCTAGAGCGAGCAATCTGTCTAGTACTAAACTAGTGAGGGACATTTTGAAGGAGAGTAGCTTTGAGAGGCCAACGGAAATTCTGACCTCAGTGAGTTGGAGAAGCTCCACCAGCCAACCCAACTGGATGGCCACCAGGACCACTTCTCACAGAGGCTTGCTGGAGGAAAAACTTTGGCAATGGAAAGAACTGAAAGACTAGGAAATACACACACATATACACACAAAATCAAAACAAACCAAATAACCCCATAATGACTGAACAAGAGGTCACTTTCAGGAATTTTTTTTTTTTTAAGTGAACAACTTCATTTCCACCCCTGGGATCAGGATAAAATTCTAAATAGTCCCTGTGATCAGAGAAAGATATTTACATCAAATGGCTCACCCAAATAAGGAGCACTAAAGTGACAGTATTATGTAGACTTATACAGGCACAAGAGTGCTACTGGAGAGGCAGATTTCTTTTCTAACCCATCACTAGGTTTGCTGATGAGGCCTCTCCAACAAAAGGCAAGTTCACAAGGAAAAAAATGCAAACTTATTTAACATAAGTTTTACAAGACACAGGAGCCTTCAGAAAATGAAGACCCAAAGAGGGAAACCTTGTATTTTTATGCTATGCTTTATTTAAAAAATGGATAGCTGTGGGGAAGTATGTTTGGATAAAGAGTATATGATCTAATGGCATTAAACAGGAAAAATTAGCAAGGCTGGCGTGCACAGATTTTTCTCTGTGTCCCTGTGTCTTCAGAGATAAGGACATTCCTTTCTTCCAGGTCCCCTCCGAGGGACCTCTGGCGTGAAGGTTTTAGGACCTGCTTTGGGGGAAGGATGAGGATGAGTGGGAGGATGAGGGGAAGGAGAAAGCTCATATCTTGAACCCCATCAATGCATACCACTTGTGTAGCTACACACACACACACAACATCCACATATAGTTCTAATTTGTGCTAGTACATATACTAGCTCCTGCAGAGGTAAGTTGTAGGTTTACTACCTCTGTTGCCAGGAGGTATAGAAGTTAACTAACTTACTTGACGCACACGTGTGTCAGTGGCCCAAGTCTGGGTAACTCTTCTGTAGATTATGCAACTTCAACATGGCCATATGAATCAGGGAAGTGTAGATAGAAGGAAGACTTGCAGATGCCTTGGAAGCCACAGAGGAAAAAAGGTATTTGAAAAAGCATGCTTTGCTGGCATGAGAAAGATTAATCCCACACCTCCTTTTCCTTATTACTAAAACCTATTTACAGTAAGAAAATCTTGCATGGTCCAGTTTTGACACCAACCTGGAAAGACTCCCTTGGCTGCTCATTTAGGAGTTATATATTTGTTTCAGAAACAATTCCAACATTGTGCGCTGAGAGATTCTGCTCTTAACTTGTGTGAGTCACAGGCTATGCCTGCATGATGCCACATCATGAGGAAAAGTTAATGATCCAGTCAAGTAGACAGGAATTTAGGGACATGACCAAAACTTCTGGCTTTCTGGAAACATCTGGGGGTCTAGCATTGAGAGACACAGTCTGACCCTCAATTGCTATTTTGCTTGGTAAATGCCCCTGTTTGACAGCTAAAATAGAGAGAAATAGAAAGCAAAGCAGCACAAGCCCGGGTAAAGCCCAAGCTCTTTCCACTGTCTGTTACAACAGGACTCAGCCTCCATGGGCCTGAGACCAAGGGGACTGTGGAAACACGCAGTGCTGCTAAAACGGAGGTGACAAAGGTGCAGTGGGGCTCCATAATGAGAAGATGAGGATGGACACCCACCCAGAGGAGCATGGGTGGGAGAGGAGTGACAGTCCAAAGCCAAGAAACAGACAAGAAGCAGGAGCGGGTTGGGATGAAATGTGGATTGCAAAAGCCCTTGGTGAAGGCTGGCAGGAGACAGATGTGACTGGAGAAGCCTTTGCCCATTATTTATTGAAGTACGAGGGGTTGAATTTCATTTATTCAGGTGGAGGAACAGAGAGGCTTAAGTACATTTGTTACTCATACTAACTAATGTTCTTGTTAAAAATGGATGTTAGTAATCAGCTTTCCTTCTGGCTTTTTAATTCATTTTTTATTTTTTTGAGTTGGAGTTTCACTCCGTGGCCCAGGCTGGAGTGCAGTGGCACACTCATGGCCACCCCTGCATCGATCTGCTGGGCTCTGGCCATCTTTCCGCCTCAGTCATCCAAGTAACCGGAACTACAGGCGCTTGCCACCACACCCAGCTGATTTGTGATTTATTGTAGAGATGAGGTCTCACCAAGTTGCCCAGGCTGGTCTCGAACCCTCGGGTTCAGGCAATCTGCTCGCCTCAGCCCCCCAAAGTGCTGGGATTACAGGCTGAGCCACAACAGCTTTTGAATTTAAATGAGAATAAAAAGTGAATGAAAAATGGCATGTGTGAGATGAGAAACAGTTTGTAACCAAACCTCATTTTCTCTGGTTTATAATCAATACTTTAAAGTCATCCTTCTGACAGATGCAGCAGCAGTTAACACTTAGATGGCACTAAGGTACCAGCCTCTGTGCTAAGGGCTTTACAAGCACGGTTTTATTTCATTTCCACAGTAATCCTGGGAGGTAGGTAGTTCGATTATCTCCATTTTACAGATGAGGAAAATGAGACTGGGAGAAGGTGAATAACTTGCTCAGTACCTACAGAGAGAACCCTCTCTGATGATTAGATCCTGTTCTGTTAAATTTCTCGCACTTACTCTCTCTGGATTCTGGTTTTCAAAGTCCTTCCACACGCAGCATAGTATTTGGCCTTTTTAATAAGTAGGCCAGGTTGCAAACCTCAGCTATGCCCTATGCTCCTTCATAGCTGTGCTACCCTCCTTTTTTTTTTTTTTTTTTTTGAGTCAGGTCTCACTCTGTTGCCCAGGCTGGAGTGCAGTGGCATGATCACAGCTCACCTTAGCCTTGACTTCCTAGGCTCAGGCAATCCTCCCACCTCAGCCTGCTGAGTAGCTGGGACTATAGGCACATGTCACCACACCTGGCTAATTAAAAAAAAAAAATTTGTAGATATGAGGTCTCATTGTGTTTTCCAGGCTGGTCTCGAACTTCTAGGCTCAAGGCATGAGTCATTGTGCCTGGCTGTACTACCTTACTCAGTTTTTTTAAACATGCCAAGCTGGGGTTGGACTATCTCTAAAATGAGGTTAATAATGATGTCTAACCAAAGGCTGGGCTGTCGTGAGGAATAAATGTACTAATGGATATATAAGTCTGTTCTGCATAGAGTGGAAGCTAAATAAATGGCAGCTCTAACTGAGAAGTAGAGCAGGGGTTGGAATTTTATTGACAGACAAAGAGAGTAATGCTCAGGGAGACTGAGGAACTTACCCAAGCCTACCTGCTAGGAAAGGGCATAGCTAGAAACTAAACTCAGGTCATCTGGTGCAAAGTCCAGCATCCTCTCCCCTTGGCTTCAAGTCATCCATGGCACCACTTTATGACGCTCAGTGTGACCTGCTTTTCCAAGGGATCCTGGCAGCTACTTTCACAAGCAGCCTCTGCTGCAGGTGCACTTTAGCTCAGAGAAGACAGCTGAAGGCTCTTCCTGGCAGCTTTAGAAGGAAATTTTCTTCGTCTGTTGGCATGAGTACGTAACAGGTTTTGAAAAGTGCAATTCAGAGCATTTCTGCTCCTGATTCCCCCTAACCAAAGACATGTGTTGGGAAGGTTGCCCGAAGCCCTGGTGGTGTGTGATGAACTCCAGGCTGTGTTGTGTTTGAAAGGATGGTGATGTAACTGAAGATACCTGGCCCCCGTGATAAGTGGGGAACTATGTTTATGTCCGGTATAATGATTGGAGAGAGAGAGAGATTGGGATTGCGACTGCAGGAGGGAAGAGACTCTCAGATAAAGACAGAATACTGGGCCCAATGTCTTTCAGAGAATTATAATGAGCTTGCTTATGAGTCATATGCTTCTTAAAGTAAACCCATTTCCTTCATATTGGAATCTAGCAATGCCAGCCTTAAACCAAATTGTGAAATGGGCACTGTTTGCTGCTTTCATCTGTCCTTTTGCTTCTTGTTCTGCCGTCCAAAGCCCCATCTTCCTGTTGTCCATTTGTGCAGCAAGGCCAGCCTCCCCAATACCCACCCTCAGCATGAGATTCTTCTTTTCCTCTATCGTCCCTCCCTCCAAATGCAATTGATCTAAACTCAGGGTGAGAAGGAAAGCAAAAAGAGTTGGATTCATTCATATTCAATTGTGAATGACTGAAGGCCATCCCAAGGTACTTACAGTTTAAGAATTGACACACTCTACACGGTAAATTTTAGAAAGATTTTCCTCAAGATCTGAACTAGTTTATCTTCAGAAAAGCAGATCATTACACTGAATTTAAGCCACTAATCTCAATACATCCTTAAACACAGACCCACTGGAAAAGAAATATTTATTGGCTACCTATGATATGACAGGTATGGTGCTGGGAATTAACTGGTGAACAAGAAGGGATTCTTGCTTACATGTTACAGTAAGAGAACCTACAGCTTCCACTAGGTGGAGTAAATTGGTCGCCCAGGCGCTGCACTGTTTTGTTGGCCTAGTGCTTTGCATGTGTCAGAGAAGGAGGAAGGGATGTGGGGAGACTTGAAGGCCTTATATCATAGTTCCAGTTTGCAAGGAGCATGCATTCCCATCGACTTTGTCCCCTATTACCTGCTTGCTCCGTGAGGCATCTGAGCTTACTACTTTGGTCTGAGAAGATATTCTTGCAATACATATTGTTTTTAATTTTCTTTTTCTTTTTTACTTTTTTGTGAGGGGGGAGGGGAGGGGGCAGGGTTTCATTCTATTATCCAGGCTGGAGAGCAGTGGCATGATCATAGCTCACTGTAGCCTCAGACTCCTGGGTTCAAGTGATCCTCCCACCTCAACCTCCAAAATAGCTTGGACTACTGGTGTGCGACATCGGGACAAGCTAATGTTTTAAAATCCAAGATTATTTTATAATGTTGAACGTTTTTGTTAAGAATAAAACTTAAAACATTAAAATATGGAATAGGAAACTGGGTTTCCTTAGAACATGAAGTCACCAAAAGGGTAATGTTTGTTTCATTTACTCTGCCTTCACCCTTCTTAAAATGTATATGCTAAAAATTGGGAAACCTAGATTTTATTTCTCCTTCTGTGTTCCTTACAAGCTGTGCAACCTCAGACATGTTACTTCACCTTTCTGGGCTGTTTCCTTATCTATAAAGTCTTTTAGGTCAAATAATGTTCTAATGCTATAATTCTTTGCTGTCTCACAGACTCCAGTGAGATTTTAATAAAAGAACTTGGCATTTTTTACTGGTTACATGACTCAGGAATCTATCCCAAAGAAACACAGAATAGAGGTTGTTAGAGAAAACAGCAGACTTTCATTTCCTGGGTAGAATGCTTCCTCTAGGACCAAAGAAGTTTCATGCATTAATTCCTGTTACAAAGAAAGCACAAGGAACCATAGAAGGGTAGGAGCAAAGATCCGAGTATCACATGTTCTCACTCATATAGTGGACCTTGAACATCCAATGTAATACTATAAGAAAATGACTGACGGTACTGGGAAACTATGGGGGGGGATGGGATTAACAGTAGCAAATATCTGTCAGGGGATGGGAAAACACCTCTTATCAACAGGGTGCCTGAATGAAACGTAACTGTACACCTAACCCTTAGCTGTACCCCACAAAACCATAATAAAAAATATTGATTAATAAAAAAAATAAAAATTAAAAAAAGAAGGGTAGGAGCAACATAAAGTATGGCTGGTCATATGTAGCAGACTTCTAAATATGTGGCAAATTCTTTTTGGTACCAAAATCAAAAGTTAAAGTGTCAAATTTTTTTTCAAAATTATATTTTGTGTTTCAGATCTCAAAATCACAAAATAAAAATATGGCTTGTCCCATAAGGCTGTATTGACAGGTCTCCAAGTGGACCATTTCCTCTATGCAGTTCAAGACTGAGGTCTGATCGTAGATGCTTAGCATGGAAAGGGGGAATTATTGTACCAGACTCTACCTTGCTAGAGGAGGAGAGGTTATGACTTGGGATAAGTAATCTGAAGTGAGTGGATTTTTCATGGGAAAAAGGAATGATAAGCATGCTCAGTGAGGTTTAGAGGTGACAAAGCAACCTGGGGAAGGATGCCACAACTAGTGAACTAGTTGTAAGTGCACCCTGCTTAATTCCCAAGCAATGGCCAGCTTACAAGTCCACCTCTCTGCCCATTGCTGTCAGAGAAACATGTATGGGGAAAAGGGAGTAGAAGAAGTAATTAGGATCATAAGATACTAGTTAGAACACTAGAATCTAAAGAAAATCTAAAGACTTGCTAGTTTCACTATCTTGTTACAAAATGAAGAAATGAGACTCAAAGAGGGAAAGTGACTTGGCCAAGGTCAAACAACTTCCTACTAGCACAACAGCTCTCAAACCCAGGTCTTCAGATTCCCAGTCAAATTTACATTATAGGTTGATCTCACAATTGTGAATTGTGCTATGACAAACGTATGAGTGCAGGTGTATTTTTTTTGTGTGTATAATGACCTCTGTTCTTTTACTACCAAGTAGTGTGATTGCTGGATCAAATGGTAGATCTACTGCTAGTTCTCTGAGAAATCTCTATACTGATTTTCATAGAGGTTACATATCAACGAATCAGTGGATAATGAAAATGTGATACACACACACACACACACACACACACACACACACACACACACGCCATGGAACACGAATTGGTCATAAAAAAACAATGAAATAACAGAATGGAATAATACCTTTTGTAGCACCTTGGGTGGAACTGGAGACCATCATCCCAAGAGAAGTAACACAGAAATGGAAAACCAAACCCTGCTTGTTATCACTTATAAGTGGGAACTAAACTAAGGAACTCCAAGGACATATACAAGGCAAAATGGACACTGAAGACTCAGAAGGGAGAGGTTGGGAGTGGGGTAGGAATGCAAAATCACTATTGGGTACAGTGTGCACAGGTGGAGGTGGAGGGTAACTTAAAGCCCAGACTTCTTGCCACTACACAATGCATCTATGTAAACAAAAATCATTTGTACCCCCTAAAGCTATTGGACTTATATATATAATTCATATATGTGAATTATATATATATATACATAATTATAAATTCACTTTTTAGTACCCTACAAAGAGCACTTCTTTGAGCAGCAAATTTCTAGGTTGAAAATACTTAGAGTGACTTAATTCTCATGAGTAACTTAATCTTCCTGAGCTTCCTTGCATGTGGACAATGCAATAGAACCTCATTCAAGTCAATCTAAGTAATATCTCAACTGGTATGAAATAATTCATTCTTTCCTTCCTCAGAAGACTCTTTGTAAAATATGATAGCTGAGGAATGCTATTACTGTTCATCTCTGTGATACCAATGTTTAATATTTCATTCTTACTTTTATGAGGGACTTCAAAAGATTTGTGAAAAAAATGTGACTAAAAGATAAAAATAAAAAATATAAACTTTATTTCTCAACATAAGCTCCATCAAGGTCAAAAAGAAACTTTTTTTTTTTTTTTTTTGAGTCGGAGTCTCACTCTGTCGCCCAGACTGGAGTGCAGTGGCCGCTCCCGGCCACCGCAGCCTCGCCTGCTGGGCTCCGGAGATCCTTCCGCCTCAGCCTTCCGAGTAGCCGGAATTACAGGCATGCACTACCATGCCCAGCTGATTTTTTGATTTATTGTAGAGATGAGGTCTCGCTGCCCAGGCGGGTCTCGAACCCGCGGGCTCAGGCAATCCACTCACCTCAGCCTCCCAAAGGCACAGGATTACAGGCTGAGCCACCGAGCCCGGCTTTAAAAAAGAAACTTTTATAAGTGATGATACCAGTCATTTAGTCCATCTCTAAAGAATTGAGAATCCTAGGAATTTAACCATGTCAATGCAGTCTTTTCTGAACTATTAACCAACAAAAAATGAGTACCTTTTAAAGATTTTTTAACATTAAGAAACAAAAAAAGCCAAATAAGGATTTGTCGGGTGGATGCCTAATGATTTCCCAATGAAACACTTGCAAAATGCCCCTTGTTTGATGAGAGAAATGAGCAGGAGCATTGTTGAGGTGAAAAGGAATCTCTGTTCTACTTTCCCAGGCTTTTTTTTTTGCTGAAGCTTTGGTTAACTTTCTCAAAACACTCTCATAATAAGCAGATGTTGTCATTCTTTGGCCCTCCAGAAAGCCAACAAGCAAAATGCCTTGCGTATTTAAAAAACAAAAAACAAACAAACAAAAAAACCCCTGCTGCTATGAACTTTGCTCTTAACCAGTCCACTTTTGTGTTGACTGGACCAATTCTATGTCTTGGTAGCCATTGCTTTGATTGTGCTTTGTCTTCAGGATCATATTCGTAAAGCCATGTTTCATCTCCTGCTACAATTCTTCAAAAAAAAAAAAGCTTCAGGATCTTGATCCCACTTGTTTTCAATATTTCACTGAAAGTTTTTCTCTTGTCTGCAGCTGACCTGGCTACAATGGTTTAGGCACCCATGGAGTGAAAAGTTTGCTCACCATAAATTTTTTTTTTCATTCAGAATTGTGTAAGCTGAATCAATTGAGATGTTTATGGTATTGGCTATTGTTTCTGCTGTTAATCATCAGTCCTGTGCAATTAGTGCATAAACCAAATTAATTTTTTTCTCACATATTAATGTGGATGGTCTGTTGCTGAGGGCCTCATCTTCAACATCATTTCATCCCTTCTTTTTTTTTTTTTTGAGTTGGAATCTCACTCTGTCACTCAGGCTGGAGGGCAGTGGTATGCTCACAGCCACCCTAGCATTGACCTGCTGGGCTCAGATGATCCTTCTGCCTCAGCCTTCCATGTAGCTGGAACTGTAAGCGTGTGCAACCATGCCTAGCTAATTTTTTGATTTATTGTAGAGATGAGGTCTCGCCAAGTTGCCCAGGCTGTTCTCGAACCTATGGGTTCAGACAATCCCCTCACCTCAGCCTCCCAAAGTGCTGGGATTACAGGCTTGCGCCACTGAACCCAGTCTCATCCTTTCTTAAGACAAGTTATCCATTTGTAAGCTGCTGATTTCTTTAGAGCATCATCCTCATAAACTTTTCATAAAGCATCAATGATTTCACCATTCTTTCATCTAAGCTCCACTATAATTTTGATGTTTGCCCTTGCTTCAATTTTGGCAGAATTCATGTTGCTCTGATAGGGGCTCTTTCCAAAACTGATGTTTTATCTTTCTTGGTACCTCAAACTAGATCCTGTTCAGACATGTTATAACAAGTTAGTATGAATTTATTTTGGTGTAAAAAAATTGAAACCCATGCAGTTTTTTCATAATACACATTTTTTCATGAACTTTTTGAACACCCCTCATATTTTACCCCTAAAATATCTGGGCTAGGGGTTGAGTCCTAGAGACAGTAGCAAAACTAAATTGATGCAAGTGGTACACTGCAGTGAGGAAGGACTATTTGTGACTCAGGATCATGGGAGTCACTACCAGGACAAAAAGACTATTGCTGCAACACTGAGGGGTCAATTAACCAAAAAGATAGAATTGAGATACCCTGAGTTAATTCTGCAACTTAAAAGACATAACTACCACCCAAATCCAGAACTCAATCCATTCCCAAATAGCCTTGAGTTCCAATCTAGAGAAATTCTGACAGTGCCCACAGCTAGTGGAACAATATTACCTGAAGCTTTGGGGAACCTCATTCCTAACAAAGGCAGTCACACTTCCTTTCCCCACCTTCTTTTTCCTACCCACTCTCACCTCCTAAATCTCTTTACTTTGACAAACAGATTTCCTCTATTTATAGTAGAAGAAAAGAGGACTCTGTCACATAATATGGGGTCCCCATTAGGCTTTGCTTCCTAACCAAGTTTGATGACTTATATCCCATCTGGGGGAATCTGTGTATGCTGTTGCAGGGTCTAAGCAAATCAAACTCTCTGAGTCTCAGTTTCTTCATCTGCAAAATGGACTAGGCCTCACCAGAACAATCAGGAAAGAGAAAAAAAAAAAAAGGCAGCAAAATTGGAAAAGAAGAGTCAAATTATCCCTGTTTGCTGATGACATGATTTTATGTCTAGAAAATCCTAAAGACTCCATCAAAAAACCCCTAGACTTGATAAATGAGTTCAGTAAAGATTCAGAATACAAAATTAACATACAGGAATCAGTAGTATTTTTATATGCCAATAATGATTTAGCTGAGGACCAAATCAAGAAGGCAATCCCATTTTAAATAGCTACCAAGAAAAAAAAAATCCTGGGCATTTATTTAACAAAGGAGGTGAAAGATTTCTATAAGGAGAACTACTAAACTCTAATGAAAGAAATCGTAGCTAACACAACAAATGGAAAAACATCCCGTGCTCATGGATTAAAAAAATCAATATTGCTAAAATGATCACACTGCCCAAAGCAATCCACAGATTTAATATAATCCTATCAAATTATCGATGTCATTTTTCTTTTCTTTTCTTTTCTTTTTTTTGAGTTGGAGATTCACTCCATAGCCCAGACTGGAGTGCGGTGGCCGCTCCCAGCCACCACAGCCTCGACCTGTTGGGCTTCAGTGATCCTTCTGCCTCAGCCTTCCGAGTAGCCGGAATTACAGGCGCACGCTACCACGCTCACCTGATTTTTGATTTATTGTAGAGATGAGGTCTCGCCAAGTTGCCCAGGCGGGTCTCGAACCCGCGAGCTCAGGCAATTCACTCACCTCAGCCTCCCAAAGCACAGGATTACAGGCTGAGCCACCGAGCTCAGCCTCAATGTCATTTTTTCACAGAATTTTCACTTTCACAGAATTAGAAAAGAAATTCTAAAATTTAAATGAAACTAGAAAAGATCCCCAATAGGCAAAGTAATCCTAAGCAAAAAGAGCAAAGCTGGAGGCATCACATTACCTGACTTCAAATTATACTGCAAGGCTATAGTAATCAAAACAGCAGAGTAATTGGTATAAAAATAGGCACACAGAATGGAACTAAATAGAGAACCAAGAAGTAAAGCTATATACTTACAACCACTGATCTTTGATGAAGTCGACAAAAATATAAACCGAGGACATGACACCCTACTCAATAAATGGTGATGGGAAAATTAAATAGCCTTATGCAGAAGAGTGAAACTGGATACATACCTCTCACTATATACAAAAATTAACTCAAGATGGTAAAGAGCTAGACATAGACCTGAAACTATAAAAATCCTAAAAGACAACCTAGGAAAAACTCTTCTGGACATTGACCTAGGCAAAGAATTTATGACCAAGTTCCCAAAAGCAAACACATAAAAAAACAAAAACAGAAAAATGGGACTTAAACTAAAAAGCTTCTGCACAGCAAAAGAAACAATGAACAGAGTAAACAGATAATCTATAGAATGGAAGAAAATGTTCACAGGCTACGCAACTGACACAGGACAAATATATCCAGAATCCACGAGCAACCCAAACAACTCAACAAGAAATATACAAATCAGCCCATCAAGATAGTGTGCAAAAGATATGAATTGATATTTTTCAAAAGAAATCGTACAAGCAGCCAACAAACATATGCAAAGATGCTTAACATCACTAATTATCAGAATAATGCAAATTAAAACCACAGTGAGATACCATCTTACACCAGTCCAAATGATTATTATTAAAAAGTCTAAAAACAATAGATGTTGGTGTGGATGCAGAGAAAAGGGAATTCCACTGTTGGTGGGAATGTAAATTAGTACAACCTTTATGAAAAACAGCATGGAGTTTTCTCAAAGAACTAAAAATAGAGCTACCGTTTAATCCAGCAATGCCACTACTGGGCATATACCCAAAGGGAAATAAATTATTTTACCAAAAAGATAACTGTACTTGCATGTTTACCTCAGCACTATTCACAATAGCAAAGATATGGAATTAACCTAAATGTCCATCAATAGAGGACTGGATAAAGAAAATGTAGCCATAAAAAAGAATGAAATCATGTCGTTTACAGCAACATGGATGAAACTAGAGTCAGTGAAATAACTCAAAAACAGAAAGGCAAATGCCACATATTCTCACTTCTAAGTGAGATCTTAAAAAAATGAGTACAGATGGACATATAGAGTGGAATCATAGACATTGAAAACTACTAAAGTTGGGAGGGTGAGAGAGGTTGAGGGTAGCACAATGTGCACTATTCAGGTGTTGGGTACACTAGAAAGAAGTTCAGACTTCACTACATCACAATATACACATGTAAAAAATCTGCACTAGTATCCCCTAAATATATAAAAACTATAAAATGAGATAAGTAAATAAAATGAACTAGATAACTCTCTCTAATTCTAAAATTCTCAAGATTTAGTAATATTTTTTAAACTTACAAGTGGCAGCAAACTTTTCAACTTGTCATTATTTATTAGATGCATAAGGCAATAGATAAAGTGAAAGATAAAGTCATATATATATACATATATATGTGTGTATATATATATATTTTTGAGTTAGAGTCTTACTCTGTCGCCCAGGCTGAAGTGCAGTGACACTCATGGCCACCCCTGTGACGACTTGCTGGCCTCCAGCGATCCTTCCACCTCAGCCTTCCAAGTAGCCGGAACTACAGGCGTGCACTACCATGCCTAGCTAATTTTTTTTTAAATTCTAGAGACAAGGTCTCGTCAAGTTGCCTGGGCTGGTCTCGAACCTGCAGGATCAGGCAATCCACTCACCTTGGCCTCCCAAAATGCTGAGATTACAGGCTGAGCCACTGAGCCTAGCCAAAGTCATATATATTTTTTAAAAGTTGTTTCTATTTTTGTGATTTACTCTAAGCATTTCATTTTATTCTACCCTCATTACCCATTATAAACACAAGGATATAAGAAACATCTGAAGTCATGGGCTGATGAACAGAAAAGATAAAAATCTCATGTAAAGTGAAGTCAATATTGGACCACTATCCATAGGTAAATAGATAGTTTCTTCTACACAGAAAAAACCTGAACAAAACTGTAACTAAGATAAGTCATTTTCGCATCACAGAATGTATTATGGAGCAGCCAGAGGTGTTTAAGGATGCCTTCTACCCATCCATTCATTTTTCCATTTATTCTTTTATATATTTTTGATAACTTAAGGTAGCTTATCTAAGTAATTAAGCAACTCCCAAAATGTTCAAGTGTGTCTTTTCTAAAAATACTAAGACAAGTGACTAGAAGGTACACAGTGACAATAAAAAGCATTGCCAACACTAGGTGTATTGTTCCTTCCTTTTGATGGTCACAACTCAGTCCACTCTTGGAACTCAGCCATATACAGCCAATAATCAAAATTAGGAAAATTCCCATAAAGAACCAGTTGTAATTTCAAATTTTTACTGAGGTAGTCATCTATGCATGGGTAGACGCTGATTCCCCTACCCACAGAAGAAGAAAAAGCAAAAGTAAGATTCATTAAGTTTTACCATCAATATTTTCACTAATGCTATTATTAGAAATGTTAGTTCAATGTTTTAATATTTATCTTCTACAAAAACTCATACATCGTTCTTTGGTCTTTAGCAATTCAAAAATACATGAGGTAGGAGTCTTCTTAAACCCAGACCCCCATTTTGGCCCAAATGAAAGTCTCCCAGAACTGCATGATGTGGAGTTAAGCACTTTTTATACACAGAGAACGGCTATTCTTGTCCCTTTGCCAGGGACCATAGGCCACGCTTTCCCCAGGTAGAAAGCTGCATCTGACTTAGACAAATGTGCTAATGGGCAATCTGAATAGAGGTTTTTTTAATTCTACAAAAAGCAGCAATGTGGTACAACGTGAAAATTTTAATGCTTTCACCACAGCCCTGGAAAACCCGTCTAGGTTGTCACCTTGCTGCTTCTCAAAAAAGCTTAAAACTACCACTATTCACCGCAAACACACTTTTAACAGTCCTGAGACTACATTGCTAGATAAAATGTTCTAGTTCCGCAGTTTGCCCCTGGAAAATGCAGCCCTCTCCTCATCCTTTTGTTTCCCTCAAAGAGGTATCTGTAAAAGCTACTTATGCCAAGTTCAGTTTATGGAATGTTTATTGAGCAATTAGTATGTAATTGAGAGCTGGATAGCTAGCTTAGCAAATGCCAGCCCTGACTGTGCATTACAATTATCTGGGAAGCTTTAAAATAATAGAATGTGCCAGCACCCAATGTCTGAGAGATTCTGATTTAATGGGTCTGAAGTGGGACTTAGGCAGCAACATTTTTAGAGCTCCCCTGGTGTTTGTAACATGCTGCCAGGGTTGAGAGCCACCAAACTGGTACTGGAGGCACAGGAATGAATCTGGCAAGTCCCTCTTTCCGTGTTCTTTGGCTAATCTGTAACTGGCACTAACATTTCACCTTGGGAAAGACAATCATCAATTTGGGCTTTACTGCCACTTTTGCACGGGATGGCAATCACTTTGGTAAGAAAGATGTGCTATCTGCTAGCCAAATGGATATCCCCATGTGGTTATTTTAAATTTCTCTGATCTGTTTCAGTGACTGTTTCTCACAGGCGCAATTTCCTCTCACAGCTGAAGCAGTCCATTAAATGTTGATAGCCGGTCTCCCCTGTCCAGAGTTCCCTTGGTGCCTAGCTTGGCAATTGGTACAAAGACAACACACCATCAATCTTGGTTCTGCTAAAGTAACCCAGCAGAGCTGATCACAGACAGAACATAAATTTTGTCGTAGGAGACATGCCTAGTGAGGTGTCCATGACTAAACTGTTTATAAAACATTACTGCAAATGCCTTTCTTAATCACATGGGATAGATAAAAATATCTCCAATATTTTTTGTCTCCTACCCTGTTGACCAGGAGTCAGCGATGTATCCCACAGCACAGAGCCTGGAGCCAATCCTGGCCAGGGTAGGAAGCAACCCGGGAGTCGAGCACAACTGGCCAATGAGAGCCTGTATCCAATGGGGCTGCTGTATCACTGGGACCTATGGAGGAGAGGGAGGGCAAGCATTTCCAGTCTGTCTTTGCTGTCATCCCAACCACCACCATCACCACCTCTGACCTCTTTGTAGGAACAAATGTTTGCCTCAGTGACCCAGCTTGCTGTTAGTTCCTTGCTGGCTAGAATTCTGCCTCAGAGCTGAGCCTACTTGCTCTCAACACCTACCACAGCCATGGACTGGTGAAAGCACACACCTGCACCAGTTCCAATAAGCAATTCTCACATCAGTCTTCCTACACTCTTCCCTCACCCATCTAGTCTGAGCACAACAGACACACCATGGGACCCTCTCTCAACTAATGAGGAAATTCTGTCTCTACCCTTCTCATCCAGGCTCACCCCAATATTCATGGGGTCCAAGTCAAAAGTATAAACGTTGTCTCTCACATTGCATGTGTAAATACTTAAAAGTTGCAAATCAAGTTAACTGTTAAAATAAAAGACATTCTATCATCCTGCCTTGACAAATCTACACCTTCATAATGATGTTTATTTTTCCTTTTCAGCTACCGAACTGAACTACTTTTTTGTATTTTCTACATTTATCATGATGTCAACCTGAATCCACTCCTAATATATAAAATGTTAAAATATAATATCTTGAAAGAACTCAAATCTTGCATATATCTTATCAAAAAATTAAATAATAAAAGTTGAAATTATTTTCATGTTTTTGAAATTATATTTCTACAGAAACATTCAAAATTATCTACTATAATTAGAAAGCAAAATACAAATTATACGTCATGAATATAAAAATTTTAAGTGTTTAAAGAACACAGAAATTATAAAATTTGCTCTTTTGAAAATGTAGTTGTCAATAAATATTTTAATAAAATTTAACCTATTCAGAATTCTAGGATCCAACAGCTATCAAGTTGGTAAGGCAAAGTGTCAATATTATACAAATCTACATACGGGGTGGGGGGTAACAGAAAAAAAATCAGAATTACTTTTTAGAGGGCAGGCCCTTTATAGTACAGGCTTTCCCTGCTAGAGAAGTGTTCTAGGATGCAGAGCTGGATAATGGCAAGGAAATAGATTGTCCCCTAGTACCTCCAGATGAAATAGAGCCCTGATGATCCATTTTGGACTACAGACCTCCAGAACTGTCAGGAGAGGAATTTGTGTTGTCTGAACCCACCGACTGTTTCAATTAGTTATAGCAGCAATAGTAAAAAGATACAAAGGGCCCCATGGACTGGTCAGTAGTGAAGCAGTGATGTTAACTCTTCTCTGTCTGATTTCAAATCTCTGATCTTTCTTCTCAGACGACCTGTCTTTCCAACTACAATTGAATAAATGCCAATGACATGACCAAAAAAAAAAAAAAAAAAAAAGAGGAGTATTCTAGGACTCATCAGCATCAGCGTACCAACCAGCATTGTGAGAGGCTGCATTTGACTTCAGTGAATTTGTTTTTGGAGATTCTTTCAACGTGTTTGCCCATTCCACAATGGGTGATTTATGAGCTCACCTGCCCACCACGCTGAGTTTTTAGCAGTTTTTGACCAAATGGCATGACCCCCATGCCCTACCCTTCCTAGTCATTCAATCTCACCCTGAGAAATTTTTCGTTTGTTTGTTTCCCCGGATGAAAAAAGTCCTCAAACAGAGGACTGATGTGGAAGAGGTGAAACAAAAAATGGCAGAAGCACTAAAAGGCATCAAAATTGACAAATTCAAAAACTGTTTTGACCAGTGGAAAAAATGTCTCCATATTGCATCAAACGGAGAATACTTTGAAGGTGACTGAAGTTTAAACATTTAAGAATAAATACACAATTTTTTAGTAAATAAATTCCATTTTTAGGGGATCCCCCTTCATATATACAAATTAATAGAAATGTTAATTTTTGAAATATTTATAAGCATTCCTCAAATGCTACAAACAATAATTTGTGAATACCTCTGGTGCAACAAATTGCAGCACACGGAGATGCAAGAAAATAAGCGTTTGGAATAAAATAAATGAACAGTAAGAATTTACTGTATTCAGGCTGAGTGGAACAGTCTAGCAAGTTAGTTTGTCTTTTTTCTTACAACATGCTTTTACCATTCGAATGCTCCCAGCACCCTAAAGCAGTGTCTGTCTATGAAATCATCAGTGACACAACCCCAAAATCTTCCTGGCATTCAAATGAAGTCACATTTTGTGACATTTTCATTCAAGAACATAGGGAAAGAGAAGCAAAAAAGCATTTCCTGGGCCAATCAGTGTCAGTCATGGAGGGTATTTTGGATTATGGATCCTGTTGATTATGGGTCCCGCTGAGCACTAGAGATCAACTGACAGAGGCACCACTGCCCATGTGCTCCCAGTAAATTCACGTGTGTGTGTGAGTTGGTGTATTCCTCTAAAAATGGAGGCCCAGAGGAGAAATCCCTCCTGCTTAGGTTTCTCAGTTATCAAAGGGGCTGGCTCAGAGCTAGAATAAGCTCTCATCCACAGCTTGGGACACTGCACAATTTTACAATATTTAACATTGAGAAATTATGCTTCTGACCATGATGAAGTAATTGAACCTAGACTTACAGTCCCACCATAACTTGTACGCTTAACAAAGTATAGTAAGTGGTTTTTGACATTGTACAACAGGCAGGAGAGGACTGTGCTCTTGAAGAAAAAGAAAACAAATGAGGTGAGTTGTGTGACTACCCTGGCTTTCTGTCTGAAGTTGTTTTCTGTCTGGGTCACTTTCTAGAAAGTAGTGGAAAGAGGGCACAAAAGAATCACTGAGTTGAAGAGACAGAGATTGAAGTTCAAGGAGGCAAAGGCAGCTGGAATCTATAAGGCAAAAAACAAATAAACAAAAAAAAAAAACCTCCAGAAATTTGTTCAGGGTTCCTCTTGAGTCTATTGCTAATGCCATGTCATAAAGTTCATGCGGTGAAATTCCTCTAGTTTAGGCAAAGAATGATGGGAGCCATAAACTGAACAGTTTCCAGAGCTCACACAGGTTGGGGTGATGCTGACATTCTCAGCCAAAGTGAAGAATACTCAGGGTATTCAGTAGAACCTCAGAAGGGCCACATCTTAATAATAAAATGAACAAGCCCTCAATTAAAGTTTACTCCAAACCTGCACTAACAGAGTTTTTAAGTATATCTTAGATGAATAAAGCTGATCAGTATCGCTATCTACCAGAGCAAACTCTAACACTTTTTAAAGAAAGAAAAAAATCCAGTATCTAATATCCTAAAATTAAAAATGTCCAGGATTCAATAAAAAAATTACTTGGCATGAAGAACAGCAGCAAAATGTGACATAATTTAGAAAAAATCACTCAATAGAAATGGATCCAGAAATGGAAGAAATAATGGAATTAGCAAAGATATTAAAATAGCCTTTACAAATATGTTCAAATATATAAATAAAAACATAAAACTAATGAGAAGATAAATTAAGATATTAAGAGAACAAACAGAAATAAAGAAATTTTAGAGTTGAAAATATTCAGTGTGTGGGGGGAAAGTGCATTGGATGAAATTAACAGCAAACTGGATAATACAGAAGAAAAGATCTGTGAACTTGAAGATGGAATGATTGAAACAATGTAAATGAAAGCACAAAGAGAAAAAAATTTTTAAAATGAAGAGTTTCAGTAATCTGTAGAAAATATCAAGTAGTCTAATATGCATGCGATTGAATTTCCCCAAAGATGGTGGGATATAAAAATATTTCAAGACTAAGAGAATAACAAGACAAGCCACAAACTGGCTGTGCAAAGCACATATCCGTTTTGTGGGGTTATTTTTTGCAAAACAAGTACCTGGTATATTTGCAAACATATAACTGATAAAGGACTTGTATCCAAAATATGAAGAAATATACAAATACAAAAGCAGGTGATATCTGCTAATCCTCAAGGAGCTCTGATATAGGAATGAGCCCTGCAGCATGGTCTCAAGTTGGGACGCCTCCACCTTGACTAGTCATTGGATGTGCCCAGAAAAAGGATGTGATCTTGTCATATGAGGCAATTCCTCAAGAAGGTTGATAGCAGAGGAGTGTCTCAGCATCGCTCATGGCAGCTGGAGGAATGAGTCCTTAAGGCCCAACAGGGTATCTGAGTGGTGTACATTTATCATTACAATAACTACCCTTCCCCATTTTTTGGATGACACTTTTTTTTTTTTTTGAGTTGGAGTCTCACTCTGTTGCCCAGACTGGAGTGCAGTGGCCGCTCCCGGCGACCACAGCCTCGACCTGCTGGGCTCCGGCGATCCTTCCGCCTCAGCCTTCTGAGTAGCCGGAATTACAGGCATGTGCTACCACGCCCGGTTGATTTTTTGATTTACTGTAGAGATGAGGTCTCGCTGCCCAGACGGGTCTCGAACCCGCGGGATCAGGCAATCCACTCACCTCAACCTCCCAAAGGCACGGGATTACAGGCTGAGCCACCGAGCCCAGCTGGATGACACTTTTTAAAAATAATAATGATACTGTAGTTGAACATTTTCATCAGAAAATGTTCCCAGTCTTCTAGGCTATTGTTGCTTATGCTGATGATCCAAGATAACCTCTTGGTTCCTCTTTTCTGCACCATCCCACCGGGCAAACTCCTATTCATCCTTCAATTATCAGTTTAAATGTTACCTCTTCTGTGAGTCCTTTTGATTTCCGTCAGCAAACACAAGCTTTCCATCGTTTATGTCCATAGGGACCTCCAGCTAGCTCAGGAAAGAGCTAGTGTGTGGTATTGTTAAGGTCTTGTTCACAATTAGAATGCTAGCTCCTGGGGTCACTATTTTATTTATGTAGCCCCAGCGTTCTAGACAGGCACAGCATCAATATTTGTTGAATCATATCCATCCATATGAACACAGCAATGACTCCAGGATGTTGGTAAGGTCAGTCTCACCTCGTGGTGTTAGGGCCTGAGTAAGATGTGTGGGTATCTGAGACAAGTTGATGATTTGGCCTTCTGTCAACCATTATTTTTTCACTTTTGTCAATTGGTAGGAATAGAGAGAATTTGAATTTTTTTTTTTTTTGAGTTGGAGTCTCACTCTGTCGCCCAGACTGGAGTGCAGTGGCTGCTCCCGGCCACCGCACCCTCGACCTGTTGGACTCCAGCAATCCTTCTGCCTCAGCCTTTCAAGTAGCTGGAACTACAGGCACACACTACCACGTCCAGCTAATTTTTGATTTATTGTAGAGATAAGGTCTCGCCAAGTTGCCCAGGTGGGTCTCAAACCCGCAGGCTCAGGCCATCCACTCACCTCAGCCTCCCCAAGCGAGGGATTACAGGCTGAGCCACCGAGCCCGGCTAGAATTTCAATTTTAAAATGTTTGTTTTTAGAAAGAAATTTGATTACCAATATATTTTCTATTGGCCAAAGTAGGATTGTGTTTTTTTTAAAAAAACTGAAGAAACTGTCATTCTTCTGTACTTTTTCCTCTTTTCTTTTGCAAATTTAAAAATTACTGTGCTTGAATGCATACTAAATAAATTTTTAAAAGAATAATAAAATAAATCATGTACTCTGGGCTGACACACCACATCATGCATTCTTTACTTCCAGCTATTTTAGCAGACTGTCAGCTTCCAGTTGACTGTGCACAAAGTAATAAGGAGCTGTGTATAGAAACCTGAGCTATCTGGTTCTAATTTTCCTTTATCCTAGTGATGTTTTACTGTTCTTTCTAGACTGGCAGTTGAGGCAGTGCCTGGCTAGCTCTCCTCCTAATCTGCCTGTAATGGTCTTCAGTTTTCTCAACCACAAAATAAGAAAACATCCCCCAAAACTGAAAGATCTCTTCCAACACTAGCATTCTTTGATTCTATGACTTTGTCTGTATTGAAGCACAGGATGGCTATTTGTGTTTTATTTGGTAATTCACATGCAATTTAAAATTTAGACAATGTCATCACAGAGCATGATTTTATTTAAAGGTAGTTTTGTTTGAAATCTCTCTCTCTCTCTCTCTCGGTTTTGAGTTGAAATCTCACTCTGTTGCCCAGCCTGGAGTTCAGTGGCATGATCATGGCTCACTGTTGTCTTGACCTCCTGGCTCAGGTGATCCTTCTACCTCAGCCTCCGGAATAGCTGAGACTACAGGTGCACACCACCTCGCCTTGTTAATGTTTTGATTTTTTTTTTTTTGGTAGAGATGAGATCTCACTATGTTGCCTAGGCTGGTCTCGAACTCCTAGGCTTAAACAGTCCTCCTGCCTCAGCCTCTCAAAGTGCTGGGATTACAGGCATGAGCCACCGCACCTGGCCTAAGATCTCTCTTCTAGAACAGTCATTCCTATTCTTCTTTGGATGAGCCAACTAAAAATGTTGCCACATTAAAGGCTCATGTGGTCTAAAGCATTTTTTAGCAAGGAATCTGTGTACTGGATAAGTAACAAAGGGAGCAAAAGAGGAAATAGATGATGTAAGAGTTCTACTTAGAAATAAAATAATTTTTAAATTCTGTGATTAAAATCAGATCAGTACTATGGTATTTTGCAGAGAATAAAAAAGTGGTGCTTGAGAATTGGGCTCATTTCTGGGTAACCAGAGATACATGTGGAATCTTTGAGAAGAAATGACAAGAAGCTAAATTAAATGGTGTGCATAAAAGAGAAAGCTGGAACAAAGCGGTGTGTTTTTGGAGATGTATGGCATCTTCAAAAACATCACACTTGTGGTTCCCTGATATCTGTGAAACTTAGACCAATTTAAGGTGCCATATTTGATAGATTCTGGAAGAACTGAAGAGAAACTAGGCTGCTATCTTTTTTTTCTTTTACCATGCTCAGTTTTAAAGCTTTATTGCTTTCTGGGAGATAAATTTTTTCTTTTAACATTATCTATCTCTTTCTATAAGATATATTACTACACTGCTTAGCCATTTGGGAGCCAGTAACAGTTATTTCTTTTCTGTCTTTCTTTCTTTTTTTTTTGGCTGCCTTCTGATCTTACAATGAATCCTTTTAGGCAACAATCTTAAGCAGCAAGAGATTTGGTGATGATATAGAATCATAGCATTTTGAAGCTGGAAAGGACCCTAGAGAGCAAAAGTGTGCAGCTGCACTGCAGTTTTGTTTCACTCTCTGCACACAGTAAACCATCCAGTCTAAGTTACATGCACAGAATGAGTCTGGAGTGGGGAGGAGGACTAATATGTTCTAGCTCAAATTTTTCAGCCAGCCAGCCAGTGGAGGACCATGAACAAATCACTTAACCTTTGGTTAACTCTCAGTGACCCTCTGCTTAACCTTGAGCAAAGCATTTACTCTTCAGCTTTCTCATCTGGAAAATGACAAATTGAATTAGATAATCCCAAGGGTCTCTTTCAGTTGGGAACATTCTGTCCCTTCCTAATGCCACACCCAAAACTAAAACAACGTGCACTTCTCTCTCAACTTCCTGATTCAATTGCCCACTGAGGTAAGAAAACAACATAGACACAAATCTTTAATTTCATTTTATTTTATTTTTATTGATTTATATTTTTTAGAGACAAGGTCATACCTCACTGCAGCCTCAAACTCCTAGGCTCAAGGAATCCTTGCACCTCAGCTTCCCGAGTAGCTAGATTATTGAATTTTAAAAGGAATAATTAAAGGAACTCATGTTACAAAAGAACTTTTTCCTTATAGACATAAACTTTCTTTAAATAAATATTAGCCATGTTTTTACTTTATAGCAATTATATTTTCACCTAACTTTTCAGAAATGTATGCTTGTTTGATAGCAACTCCGATGTGCTTCTCAATAATCACCACCATAGAATGTACTATGTCCCTCCCACTCTGATCACATGTTTATAGCCTTAGCAACCTTTCATGATATCTTTCATATTATCATACACCCTCCATCTCATTCTTTCCTCTGAGCCATGTAGCTCCGTACCATTTTCTTTTGCACTAACTAAATCCTTGTCTTGTTGCTCATCATCTTTTTCTCCCAGCTGACTCTTTTAATTTATCCTGGAGTTCCATGGCGTTCACTAAGGAACATCTGGTTCACTTTGAACATCTGGTTCAAGCTTGTCTTGTCTATTGAGGCTGCTGCAACAAAATACGGTAGAATGGGCGGCTTGAAAACATCAAAATTTGTTTCTCACAGTTCTAGAGGCTGGGAAGTCCAAGATCAAGTGCTGACAGATTCAGTGTCCAGTGAGAGCCTGCTTCCTGGTTCATGGATGTTGCCTTCTCACTGTGTCCTCACATGGTGGAATGGACAAGGCAGCTCTCCAAAGCCTCTTTCATAAGGGCACTAATCCTAATCATGAGGTCTCCACCCTTATGATGCAATCATCTCCCAAAGGCCCCCACCTCCTAATACCATCATTTTGTGGGGTGGGATTTTTTTTTTTTCCTGAGTTGGAATCTCACTCTGTCGCCCGGACTGGAGTGCAGTGACTGCTCCCGGCCACCGCAGCCTCGACCTGCTGGGCTCTGGCGATCCTTCCGCCTCAACTTTCCAAGTAGCTGGAACTACAGGCGCGCGCTACCACGCCTGGCTAATTTTTTATTTATTGTAGAGATGAAGTCTCGCCAAGTTGTCCAGGCGGGTCTCGAACCCATGGGCTCAGGCAATCCACTCACTTCAGTCTCCCAAAGCGCGGGATTACAGGCTGAGCCACCGAGCCTGGCTAGGGTAGGATTTTAACATATGAATTTTGGGGAGCATAAACATTCAGACCATGGTAAAGCTCAACATCAAAATGAGCTTTGCTCCCTAAATATACATCATCATCAATGCTGTTCTGAAACTCATGTGAAGTTCCTTTCTACAATTTAACACTGAAGCTCATCCATTCCTTGTTTCTCTCTGAGTTTCAACAGATGAAATAAACAGTCTCTATGGCTGACAGGTAATACTTGTTTTTACGTTGTCACTGAGACAAATCAAATTTGCAATTTTATGAACAAGAAAAATAGGGTTTCTCACTTGAATATATTAAGTTCTTTGGAGAAAGGTGCTGTAAACCTCTAGAATGTTATTATTGATTTGTTGTCAACAAGGAAACAATACTGTTCTTAATTAACTTGCCACACACAAAAAAATGTGCAGCATTCCTAAAGAAGAAAAAGGGTCCATTTTCCATGAGATGTCTCAATACTTCAAAAACCCTACTAGAGATATATCTCTTGATTCTAAATCTATTAAGGAAGTATATTCTACATTTTGACACACAGGTTAAGAACCTCAGGACTTTTTGCATCTATATTCTGGAGTTCGGTCATTATGTGCCCACACCACAGTATCAATGATCAGGCCATTTTTGTAGCAGAAACCCCATTTTAATACAGGAAGTTAATCCAATATGGAAACAAAATGCATCTTTTAAAAATTTTTCCATGAAAAGTGGATATCTACGTCCAAAATATATTTAACTTGGAATAAGACTGAAATCTGTGGTGTCATTCCTGGTAGAATATTTCCAGCATTTTCCTTAAGTTACTAAGGTCTGATGCTTTCTTAATAAAATGTTAATTCATACACAGTGAAATTTCTTTTTCTTTCCAGAGAGCCAAAGTGATTTGACTAAATTGACAACTGGTGACAGAAAAAAATTGATTTTTTTGACTTTTGATGTAGCTTCAAATTCACACAAAGAGATAAAACAGGAAAAAAATCAATATCTTCATTTTCTATTTCACTTTTTACCATGACTACTGTTTTAACCCCAACTAATTCTCAAGTTCTACCCTCTTAATTTAAATTTATTTTGCTTTCTTTGCCACCACTTCAATTTATAAAGGAGTTTTAAGGAACTCACTGATATAGGTTATATGATAATGTTAAGGTTTTAAAGTTGCATGCATTTTATAATTTATAACTCTTTAGCATTGCTTGTTTTCAGCTACATTAAATCCAAAATTGACTGTCTCTTTTTTAAAAAAAATTCAGAATGGCAGTTTTTCCATTCTTTCATTAAGTTCACATGTGAGTAATATAATTATTCAATTTCCTTAAGCACCTCTAAAAATCATTACAAATACAGTAAGTTTTGATTGTTCATGAAAATCAATTTATATGCAAACAACTTAAAATCTATTTTCATTCCCTACAATTTGCATTTTTACATTTCAGATTTGCTTGTGTAGCAATAAGAAGTGAAATCTGATTGCTAATTGCTTAAATATATAAAGTAGTTTCAACAGAGGCAGAGCTACAAATAATTTTCCTAGAACAAGTGTCGATTAGGAGTCTGTTCTATGATTACGAGAAGGTGTGCAAAAGAGGACCAACTTTCCCTGCAGCGTATCCAAGGGCCAATAATGACAGCAATGAACAGGTAGCATATTGCCAGTGATTCATTCTTTTCATTCAGTTCCCCTCCTGACTCAAGAATTATTTTGTTACCTGTGTATGCACAAGGAAATAAATAAGAGGGTAATATGAAATTGTGTTTATTCCTCTCACTTCTTACTTTCAGAATGAAATTTCAGGATGGTCCCTGAGAGGTGATATCTCAGGTAGACATAGCAATATCCTGAGCAAGAATTGTTGTATAATTCTGATGCCTCATACCAGCTTGCAAGGAATCATGGAATTTAAAGATGAAGAGGCCCTAGAAAAGTATCCAATCATTCCCACTCATTGTATAGATGAGAAACCTAAGGCCCAGAGAGACTAAGTCAGGGGTCCCCAACCGCTAGGTTAGGAGTTGGGCTGCACAAAAAGAGGTGAGTGGTGGGCTTCATCTGTATTTACAGCCACTCCCCATCCCTCACATTACTGCCTGAGCTCCACCTTCTGTCAGATCAGCAGCAGCATTAGATTCTCATAGGAGGGCAAATCCTATTGTGAGGGATCTAGGTTGCATGTGAGGGATGTGAGGGATCTAGGTTGCATGCTCCTTATGAGAATCTAATGCCTGATGATCTGAGGTGGAGCTGATGCAGTGATGCTATATATTTCGTTATATATTACAATTTAATAATAGAAATAAAGTGCACAATCCGTGTAATACTCTTGAATCATCCCCAGACCTTTCCTTCCCGCTGTCGCTGAAAAAACTGTCTTCCATAAAACCAGCCCCTGATGCCAAAAAATGTTGGGGACCGCTGGACTAAGTGACTTGCTCAGAGTCACACTGAAAAGATGAAAAACAAGGAGTCCAGATTACCAGACCAGAGCTTTCTCCCCCTGCCCCCTCTAGGGTTTCATTCCAACTTCTTCCTCGGTTGTACCTTTTATATAGGCAATTCAGGAGTTTCCATGTTCTAATCAGATAACCTAACAGATGCTTGTGGCAATAGACCTAACAGTCAAATGTTTTTAAAAGGCAGCACCCTCAGCTGTAAAGTAGAAAGCCAAGAGAATGGTCACATGGCATAGTGTAGGTGAAAGATGCTGGTCCACACTAGAGTTCAGTAGTATTTGATCAGTCCAAATTGATTGGGTAATTCAGGCACCCAAGTAAATGGCAGTGTGGGACCCATAAGATCATGAGAATCCAGATTCTGTCTCTCAACAAATTATTCCAATGTACCCATTCAGTTAAGAAATCTTTGTTCCCTGAATTGTACCCCACATCTTTAAAATTAAAAAAAAAAAAAATTTTAAAGAAATCTTTGTTGAGCAGCTATTATGTGCCAGCCAGCTAGTCCTGAACTAGGTTCAAGAGATAAGATGGTAAGAGAAAGACATGGTCCTTACTCTCAAGCACTTTTACTGACTAGTGGAGGAAAGGTGGTAGGCTATGACCTGCTATGATGACATAGCATAGAGGAGGGGCTCTGAACCTAGACTGAGCAGATTTGGGAAGGCCTCAGAGGAAGCCTCCTATGAGCTGAGATCTGATCAATAAGCATGAGTCACCCAGACATTGAGGAATGGGTAGAGTTTTCTGGCAAGAAATAATACAACATGAAGATCCAGAGGTGAAAGAGTTTAGTTCTCCAGGAGAAATGAAAGAAATTAATGATGTTGTCATTAGAATGTGCAGGTTGGGCCACAGAAGAGGCAGGGGCCAGTTCTCATAGGACAGTTTAATGCACTTGAATCTTATCTTAACAAAAGAAAATTTCAAATAATTGTAAGTAACAAAGTTGAAACAATAATATAAATGGTTTTCTAGGTGACAAATCAGATTTTTTTTTTTTTTTAATTAATCAGTATTTTTATTATAGTTTTGTGGGGTACAGTTAAGGATTAGGTGTACAATTACGTTTCATTCAGACACCCTGTTGATAAGAGGTGTTTTCCCAGCCCCAGACAG